>NW_015389607.1:131606-149882 GCF_001527695.2 Protobothrops mucrosquamatus
AGAATTTAGAGTGCTAATATTTATAGATTAATATGATTAATGCCTTGAGAATGGAAGCTTAGTTCCTTTTGTAAAAGTAATATGCTAAAGAAAGCTCAACCAGCCTGAAACCTCTATTCTTCCTCCTTTTTCTCTTTACCCTGCAGTGCTGCAATTATTTATAGTGCTTACTTAAAATATCTACCACACATGTGTAAAAAAAATCAAGGAATCCCAGTGGGAGTTTAAAACATGCTGGAAGTCAAATTTGGCATCATTCATGCATTATAATTCCAAGCACAATCTTACTGTGCCTAAATATAGAGATAAATGTGTAATCACCATGGCGTTAAGCAAAAGAGCCGCTTTTAAGAACCGGAAGAGTTTTAAAATGGTTCTCAAAGAATTCGTATTCACTGAGTGAAGCAGATAATATTTTACTGTATGCCTGCTCCTAAAATGCAAATTAGCAGAGGACACTTTGGTGAGCAGTTGCTGCTTTGCCAACTGAGGGGCCAACTTGCTAAGCCTCCAAGCCATAATTAGGCTGTTGCAAGCACCAGGTTAGAAGCCAAATGTGGTTAAGGCTAAATCCTGCATTCTTTCTCATGTCGCTTGATTGAAAAGTACAGCCTTCAATGTGATGGGAAAATAAAAGTACAACGAAATACACATCAACTGTCAAAACCATCCATACTACTCTAAACAGCAGAAAAGTAAAATCAAAGAATGTGGCAGAGATAAAGGGGGGGAGAGGAGGAGGAGGAGGAGGAGGAGGAGGAGGAGGAGAAGGAGAAGAAGAAGAAGAAGAAGAAGAAGAAGAAGAAGAAGAAGAAGAAGAAGAAGAAGAAGAAGAAGAAGAAGAAGAAGAAGAAGAAGAAGAAGAAGAAGAAGAAGAAGAAGAAGAAGAAGAAGAAGAAGAAGAAATAGATAGATAGATAGATAGATAGATAGATAGATAGATAGATAGATAGATAGATAGATAGATAGATAGATAGATAGATAGATAGATAGATAGATAGATAGATAGATAGATAGATGTAGGTAGAGGTAGGTAGGTAGGTGGATGGATGGATGGATGGATGGATGGATGGATGGATGGATGGATGGATGGATGGATGGATGGATGGATAGATAGGTGGATGGATGGATGGATGGATAGATAGATAGATAGATAGATAGATAGATAGATAAATAGATAAATAGATAAATAGATAAATAGATAAATAGATAAATAGATAAATAGATAAATAGATAAATAGATATGGTTGTGGTGTCCCCATGGACCACTCTAAGAATATACGAAGAAAACATGTGCGTTTTTGAAATGTATTGCCTTCCTCTTTGTACTTAAACAATATAATTTCCAAATAATGTTTAGACCTTGTTAAAACTTGTACCTGAATTTGTACCAGGTAAATTTTGGTAAATCTCGTACCTGCGTTTGTAATGTCCACCTGGTTGGATGACTGTAGGAGAAGAGCAGGCTGAGCCAGAGGATAGGGTCAAATATGCCATCAGTTTGGAATCATTGCGTAGCCACAAGAGACCCAACTCCACCCCTTCATGAACTCTGTTGAATTATCTAGCGCCAGTTTAACTCTGGCCGTTAGGCGATCAGATTCTTGTATTTAGGTAGCCATGATAAACTCTTCCGTGCTTTGAATTCAAATACAGAACTGAGCTCCTGCCTCTGTTCGTTGTGCTTTCCTTTTGATAAACGGGCCTCATTTAAAATTCTCTTACGCAACACACAAAGGGATCCACTCCTCTTGAAGTGGGTTACAGAGGCCTAAAAGAGAAGCAATTAGTGCTTTTCTCCACATAACTTTAGCTCGTGTTAAATGTTATTACCTTTAAGAAAAAAATGATTTTTTTTTTCATTAACAGTTTGAATCAGATATTTCCGTTAAGAGCCCACAGTGACGTTAACTTCACTGGCTTCTTCTAATACATCTGGAGCATCCAAGTTTTAATTTTTCTTTCAGATCTGTTCCTGCACGCGTTTCTCGGTGACTGTGATTGAGAGTTGAGCTGGGTGGCGGAACTGCCATCAAAGCGCGAGGCTGTCTTTTGGATCACTGACGATGTTGACTCTTTTGATCTGAGAGACGATTCTCGGGAGAATTGAAATACGGAAGCTTTCGTGAAGACGCTTCTTGCCAAACCTTATTAAATTAGCTTTCATGCTGATTGATGGGGGAAAAAGAACACCCACGAAGCTGGGTGACGTTTGAACTTCAGAGATGTTCACACATTTTCTCCATTGTAGTCTATTTTGCACGAGGCAAAGAAGTCAAAAGAAGTGATGGGCCCATATACTCCATCAAAAGTCCAGTTTCTGGACTAGCTACCTTCTGTTTTCATAGAGTTTCCTGCCCGAGCAGGGGGCTGGACTAGACAACCTCCAAGATTCCTTATTCTGTTATCTCTATAGGATAGCTAGAGGTGTGAAATATAACTTACGAAGTTTCTTTATGTTAGGTGTCTCCTTGCTGTCTTAACTTCCTATACTCATGTTTATAATGGGTTAGTTACAGTTATACCCCAACACCTGTACTGTGGTGTTTGTTCTAGCAAAATTGAGTTTTATAAAACATTTAACGGAGAAAATACTAGCTTAAGTTCATCAATATGCTTAGAATGTATTAATAGACCCATTTCTTGGCCTTTCCTGGTAACTGATTAATTATCTTGGCTGCTCTTTTGTTTTCTGGATATTTTAACTGTTTTATTGTTTCTAAATGTAAGACTCCTGACAGTTTTATAATTTTATAATTTTAGAAAACTGCCCAGAGTCACCTGATTGAATGAATGAACGAGAGAAAGAAAGAAAGAAAGAAAGGAAGGAAGGAAGGAAGGAAGGAAGGAAGGAAAGAAAGAAAGAAAGAAAGAAAGAAAGAAAGAAAGAAAGAAAGAAAGAAAGAAAGAAAGAAAGAAAGAAAGAAAGAAAGAAAGAAAGAAAGAAAGAAAGAAAGAAAGAAAGAGAAATGTCTCTTTCGGAATTCATCTTGGTTTCATGTTCCGAAAGATACTTGGCTAAACAAAACATTGCTTTATAGGAGAAAAGTCTGACTAACTTTATCAGAGCCACATTCACAATTATTGTGTTTCTATTTTAGAGTGAGCATCACGTTAAGACTCAGAATAACAGAATAACAAAAGTTGGAAGGGGCATTGGAGGTCTTCAAGTCCAACCCCCTGCTCAAGCAGGAAATCCTATACCATTTCAGACAAATGGTTGTCCAGTCTCTTTTTGAAAACTTCCAGTGTTGGAGTATTCACAACTTCTGGAGGCAAGGAGTTCCACTGATTAATTGTTCTCATTGTCAGGAAATTCCTCCTTATTTCCAGGTTGCTTCTCTCCTTGGTTAGTTTCCATCTGTTGCTTCTTGTCCTGCCTTCAGCTGCTTTGGAGAACAGGTTCACACACACACACACACACACACACACACACACACACACATGCCTCTTCTATTGTGCAACCAAGAAGAAAAGTTAATTGGGGAAAATAAACCATGTTCTGAAAAAGGCTATAGTGAACAAAGATTGTTTTATAACAAAATCTATCTTATTAACTACCCTAACAGCCAATTCTGTTTGCTGCCAAATGGTTTGCATCTGTGCTCCGCTTAAAACCAATGACCCTGTTATTTTTACAGTATTTTTAGGTCACCCTTGTAAATTGGGACTAGGTATCATATATTTCTATATTCCCTCACAGGTACAAGTTCCTTGCGTGTTTCTTAGGCAGAGAGATTCAATTTTGCACAGAGGCATGATTTATTTTTGTCCTGAAACAATGCCTCTGAAAAATCAATCCTTACGGGCGACCCCCTATCCAATTGATATTCACTAATACAGCTAAGTCAGATTACTCTTCTCAATTTTATTTCTCCTGGGATAGAGGAATTTACCCTTCGGGGACAATAAGACACAGCTCCAAGCTTCAAGAAACTTCGGTAAGGAGGTTTATAAACCAGATTTTCTCCAAGCAAAGCAACTCGACTTTTTTTTTTTTTAACTTGGTCCACAATAATATCGACATTTCATACAAGATTGTGAAATGTCCATACCCGAAAATCTTATTCCTTTCAACAATAATGAAAAGGGCAATCTCCATAGCAGCCAGATTATTTTCTAGACACAAAATCTTTGAGCGTAAGAACCCCAGATCCTCACATTCAATTGTACGTTTTTGTCAGATAACAAGGGACAGGAAGAAACTGGACATCTTCCTTCCTTCCTTCCTTCCTTCCTTCCTTCCTTCCTTCCTTCCTCCCTTCTTTCTTTCCTTCCATCTTTCTTTCCTTCCATCTTCCCTCCCTTCCTTCCTGTCTTCCTTCCTTCCTTCTTCCCTCCCTCCCTCCCTTTCTTCCATCTTCCTTCCTTCTTCCCTCCCTTCCTTCCTTTCTCTCTTCCTTCTTTCTTTCCTTCCATCTTCCCTCCCTTCCTTCCTTCCTTTCTTCCTTCTTTCCTCCCTGCCTCCCTCTCTTCCTTCCTCCCTCCTGTGTCTTTCTTCCTTCCTTCCTTCCTCCCTCCCTCTATCTTCCTTCCTTCCTTCTTCCCTCCCTCCCTTCCTTCCTCCCTCCCTCCTTTCCTTCCTTCCTTCCTCCCTTCCTTCTTTCTTTCCTTCCATCTTCCCTCCCTTCCTTCCTGTCTTCCTTCTTTCCTCCCTCCCTCCCTCCCTTCCTTCCTCCCTCCTGTGTCTTTCTTCCTTCCTCCCTTCCTTCCTCCCTCCCTTCTTTCCTTCCTTCCATCTTCCTTCCTTCTTCCCTCCCTCCCTTCCTTCCTTCCTTCCTTCCTTCTTTCCTCCCTCCCTCCCTCCTTCTCTCTATTCCTTTCTTCCTTCCTTCCACTTCTGCAAAATAGGAAAGTGGTTCTTTCAAGTATTTCTCAATGCTTATGAAGGAAACAACCAATCACTACGAAGTTATTTTCTAGCTAATGGCACTTTTTCGCCAATGAGAAGTGGATTCCTAGCAGATAGCTGAACCAAATTAAAGCTAAAACATATGTCTTTTTTTCCATCCTCGGAAACATGATATAATCAGAAGGACTTTGTTGGCAAGGAAATGCTTTATTTATTCATTCTTGGTGGTGCTGCCGTTGTCGTTAAATAATCAAATGCAGATTCAAACCTTCCATTAATGATCCTATTCTACCTTACAGAAATTCAAAACCATAAATATTCAGCCTTGTACAGCTCTTTTTCGATAAACCCTCATTCTTTCCCACTTTGACCCCTAAATAATTTTCAATAAAATATCAATTTTAAAAACGGGTAAAATCATCCATTGTAGCTTCTTCTCAACTGTCGCTCAAGTTTAAAATCTAAACAATTTCAACTTCCATTGCAATTTAATCTTCAATCTATTGCATAAGGCCCCTTATAAGGCTGGGTCATATCCCAGTGGCTCCAATGCTAAGGGAGCTGTTTTTATTTTTCTTTCCAACCAGGCTTAGTATTTTTGTTTCTATGCTATTTATTACAGTGACCTTTTAGATTTCTTTTTAATTAATTTTAGACTGAAGGTTTTATGTATTGTTGTATGCGGCCCAGAATCTCCTTTGCAGGAAATGGACCACTGTATAAATGTGATTAATAAACAAATAAAATTTGAGCACAACATTCCCTCTGTATTTTGTGTGCAGTTTTATAATACATACTATAAATCATTTCATGTTGCCTTGTTTAATAGGTGCCAGGTGGCATATTTTTCACATCAGGGAGCCTGACAACACGTGCATTTCCCGAAGGTTCTTCTAGAGTAGTGGCCAAAATTGTGGAAACCTTTTGGGAAAAGTGTATTTTTGAGGTTTGATGGCTAATAACACCACTTTTTTGGGGGAGTAGTACCATAAAATTATATATCAATGGAAAGATAATTTAATCAAGAATGTAATGCAACAAAGTTTGTTCAATTATCTGTACTCTATTCTGTGAAAAGCTATAGCCAAATAACCAGAAAAAGGAAGCACAACTTGCTTAGATTGATCTCAAGTAGCTTTCCTTCATCCGATTGTAGCCAATGAGCATGAGTGTTTAGAGAGCCAATCGGGTGTCATCTTGTTTTGGCAATGAGCCAATTGGATCACGGTAGGATTCAGTTATCGATGTCATGTATTGAAGCTGAGAGGACGACATTTGTCAGTGTGTTATGTGATCTCTATCAAGTTGGTAGGGGGTTTTTTGTGTTCTTTCATTTAGCGAGCTTGTAAAACGTCATAAAATTAAAGTCATGGTGCAAAGAGTTGACTGGTCGCCCCGAAAGCGATGTAAAATAGTATTATTAACTGAACAAGGCTACAGTTATAAAGAAATTAGAGGAAAAATGGGTGGAAACTTAACCAAAGGTGGCATTTCTACTGTACACTTTTCCCAAAAGGTTTCCACCATTTTGGCCACTACTGTATATAAAAGAAGAGTCAAATTCTGATCCATTCAAATAACATTCTGGTCCACGTGTTGATACCGAAAGCGCTTGCACGTAGGTAATCCTTGACTTACAAACATTCGTTTAGTGACTGTTTAAAGTTACAACCACATTGGGGGAAAAAAGTGACTTGTGGCTGTTTTTCACTTTATATCACCTATCACGGTTATTTATATTACTCTGCTTTTAATTATTTTTACACCGTTATCAGCGATGCCTTCAGTCTTTGGCTTTGGACTGTAATAACCATCCAGGAAATGACTCGGCTGCTTTCAGATACTGTAATCAGAAAAAGGCAGTTCTCGATTTACGACAGTTCATTTGGTGACCGTTTAAAATTAAAACGGCCCTGAAAGTCGTGACTTAGGACCGTTTTTCACAGTTACAACCATTGCAGCCATCCCCATGGTCACATGATCCAAATTCAGACGCTTGGCAACTGACTCATATTTATGACGGTCGCAGTGTCCCGGGGTCATTGTGATCCCCTTTTTTGTGACCTTCCGATGAGCAAAGTCAATGGGGAAACCAGATTCACTTAACAAGGGTGTTATTAATTTAACAACTGCAGTGATTCACTTAAAAACGGTGGCAAGGGAGGTCGTAAAATGGGGCAAAAATTGATGGTCTCACCTAGCAACAGAAATTGTGGACTCAATTACACGCTTTTTCTCACCTTGTGGTTCACAGGATCGACAATACCGTGCAAACAAATAGCGCGGGGATCCTTTTTGAACTTCAGGAATAACGGATTCTAGCCATTCTTTGAAACTGCAGGATATCGACCCAAAGTTGCAAGGGATTATGTGTGAATCTTTACATCTGGTTCTAACTCCAATGAATTGACTAAGTCCTTTCTACAGGGGGATCATTACAAAGTAAAGACCTTAATTTGCTTGGCATCTAATTACATAGATTAATTACACAGCCTAGTAGGAATACATAATATATCATGGCCTTTTCATCACAATTTACCCTCCATGCCATGCCAGGAAATATACGGAGCCTATTTTATTTTATTTTTTTAGAATAAATATTGTGTGGTTTGGGATTGTATTTTTTGTTTGTTTTTGGCTGGCTTTTTTGTTTTCTGATTACAAGAAAAGGAGTGCCGAATCTAAAAGACGGCTTCGCTCTTACAATGGATGCACTCCATTATAGTCAGATTAGTTTAATAATTAGATTAATAACTTATGTAAATACCAGCTGCAAAGTGGATTGGCTGTCACAAAAAAGAAGGGGTCAAGCTATTTTCCAAAGCGCCTGAAGGCAGGACAAGAAACAACGGATGGAAACTGATCAAGGAGAAAAGCAGCCTAGAACTAAGGAGAAACTTCCTGACAGTTAGAACAATTAACCAGTGGAACAACCTGCCTCCAGAAGCGGTGAATGCTCCAACACTGGAAGTTTTTAAGAAGAGACTGGACAGCCATTTGTCCGAAATGGTATAGGGTTTCCTGCCTGAGCAGGGGGTTGGACTCGATGACCTCCAAGGTCCCTTCCAACTTTATTACTATTACTATTATTACTGCAACGGTCGCGTGCAAACCGATCACAAGTCACTTTTTTCTGGATCGTGGTAACCTCAAACGGTCACTAAATGAAAAATGTTGTAAGTCGAGGTATACCTGTAGGTGCCCATCGTAGGCCCAGTTAGCATTTATTTCTAAATCTTTCTATAAAGCTACAATATAGGCAGAGCTCCAGCTTAGGGCTGATTGTAGCTGCTATTAAGTTGGGACTGGCATCAGCCTTGTAATTTGATAGTTATTGTTGTTGGGTGTTTTTATTGATTAGTGGCTCAATTGCATTTTTATGACAGGCCTGTTTTGTTTTGTTTTGTTTTTTTTCTCTTGGATTTAAACCGCCAAGAATTGATTTGATGACAGGCTATCAATAGAAATATGGGGAAAAAATGCATTTGAAATGAAGACCTTTCTGGAAAATAACGACAAAGGGTTGGCAAGGGCCGATAATATTAGAAATAATGATAAACGTTGCACTAAAAATAAGCTACTCCGTTGTTTGCCCTAATCTGTTTGCACGTCAGTCTACCGTGGAGGAAAACACAGATATTCTATTCTGGGCATTTTAAAAAAAAAAATTGTAAAGAGATCTGAACTTTAGTTAAAACTCTGTTCAGCGGAGATCTGAACGCAGGGAAGAAAACGTAAGCAATATATCCGCAACAGACACCAGACATTCATCAACTTCTACTACACAAGATTAATGGGAGAAAATGCAGGCCTTCAAATCCTCGCTCTCATTTCTTTCAGCCCCAGGCAGAAATAATTATAATCCCGTTGGGAATCCAGCAGCAAGAAGCCAAGACAGACTTGTCGTTTCAGCTTCCGATGAAGAGGCAGACAAGAAGAATTTTTTTTCTCCAAATGAGAAGTTAAGGTTTCTTGCTGAAAAATTAGGTCCGGCTCTCCGCCGTGGATTCAAGATCATGTTGCAAAAATGGAACATATGCACACAAACGCACACGCATGCAGCAAAAATGAAAAACAGATCCAGTGCGAAGCCCCTTCGGCTTTGATCTTCCGAGGAAAAACTGGACAGAGCTCAACCGGATCCAAACCAACCGTGGCAGGATCCGATACACCTCGTCTTTGACTTACAACCGTTTGTTTAGTGGCCATTCTAAGCAGTGGGCAATGCACTAAAGCTTCTGGGTTGGTTCATCTTTAAGGAATTGCTGACCTTAGGTTGGTAAAACATCTGCTTTTCAGCACATCTGGTATCATTCTGCATGGACTGCACCTGTGTTGGCAAGGCACTTTAGCATTTTCCCAAGAAGGGAAGTGCAGATAGTCCTCAATTTACAACCGTTTGTTTAGTGGCCGTTCTAAGTTACAACGGCGCTGAAAAAAGTGACTTATGACCGTTTTTCACACTTATGACCTAATTATCACTAATTATTTCACTAATTCACTAACAATTTAATAATTATATTTTGCTACAGATCTCATATGCTGTTTTTTGTGAATTTTATGCATTAAAGCTATATTCCGGTACATTATACAAAATAAACAAAAAGCAAAATCCTGCCCAGTCTTCCTAGATTCTATGCATATGAAATAAATCTAATTAATCCTCGATTTCTCCCTCAGCTCTCCTGGTATTCCCATCACAACAGGAGTGACCATTTTTCGCTTGGATTAATTAACTGCCATTTCTTCCTCCTAGCATCTGGGACATGATGGATGGTGACAAAAATAGTAAAAAGCATACCTTTTAACTAAGTGTGTCTGGTTGTAAGACCTAACTAGGCTTAAAAAAAATATGGCTTTTTATCTGTCCTGGAGGTAAATCTGAATATAATCAGCTGGTTGCTCTTCCTATCCTTTTTCAAGGTAATTGATTTTTCAGCTTGACTGCAATATATTATCATCCACGCTTCCAAAAGAATTCCACATGACAGGATTTGGACTTCAAAAATGTTTATATTTGTAGTTTTGAATATTTATATTTTGGAAGTCCAAAGCCCTTTGGGCTTCAAAAATATAAATATTCAAAAATATAAATCTGTATCAATGAAATACAGATTTATATTTTACAGGATATTGATCCAGAAATCTGTATCACCATAGTCTAATTGGACCGGCTCTTAAAAACAGTTCTCTGTGGCACCACAAATGATTGTCTATCTGTCTTCTTTCCTTTTCCTTTTTTCTTTTTAGCATGATATTATTTGGTTTTTTCTTTTAAGTGCCTTGCTTCTCTTTGACTAGTTTGAGATACAATCGAAAAAGTGTTGCTTGCCAGTCCTGTCGTTTATGCCCTTTATAAAATCCAATAAAAAAACGTAATTAAAAAATAAAGGCCACGTGACAACATTGATAAGCCTGGGGGTGATAACCTGAAACTTAATTAATTCTGATACAATGCTGAATGTTTCTCCTTGCAAAAGAGTTCATTCTATTCACAAGGAGAGACAGTATACATGAAAACATTAGTCCATTCAACATCAGATCTAGAAAGCCTGCCAGACAGATAAAAGTCCCAATGAAATAATCACACATGACCGAAAGTAAAAAGAATGGGGGATACTCTCTTTTGTTAAAGTACATCTAAAGCAAGAATTGACTCTAATTCTTGAACTAATGTCACCCAGCCAATGGAACACAGATAACAGAGGGAAGTTTATGTCCAGAGGCACTCAATTTGATTATTCCAGCTGGGAGAGTTTTCTTTAAAGAGACTGGAACTACATAAGTAGTCAGAACTACTGAATTGATTTTTACATCCTTACGATTCCCGTCTTCTCTGTTTTTAGGATGTGTGAGATCAGCAGCCCATTAAAAAATTTACAATACAGTTGTAAATGGTTGCAGGAATTGGGTATGTCTAGTCTACTGAAAAGAAGGACCAGGGGCGATAGGACAGCAGTGTTCCAATATTTGAGGGGCTGCCACAAAGAAGAGGGGGGTCAACTTATTTTCCAAAGCGCCTGAAGGCAGGACAAGAAGCAATGGATGGAAGTTAATCAAGGAAAGAAGCAACCTGGAACTAAGGAGAAATTTCCTGACAGTGACAACAATTAGTCAGTGGAACGGCTTGCCTTCAGAGGTTGTGGGTCCTCCATCACTGGAGGCTTTTAAGAAGAGACTGGACAACCAATCTCTTATGGTATAGGGTCTCCTATTTGAGTAGGGAGTTGGACTAGAAGACCTCCAAAGTCCCTTCCAACTCTGATGTTCTATGTTCCATCTTCTTTGGTCTACTCAGTTTTGGAGCAGAAGTACACTGAATGGAATTTCATTGAGTTGAAGGAATGAATTTTGACATTGAGATGGTCAGCATGAATTCCTCTTGGCTTCAGAATTAGAAGGACTACAAATATTCCTGAGTCTTTGGTTTGCTTTACATGAAAGAGATTGTCCCAAAGTGAAGCATAGGGCAAATCAACCTCTCTGAAGAGAGAAACTGTTGGAAACCGTAGTGTTTCCAGATTGGACACTACAAATATAAATTTTCCCCTTTCATTTGCTTCTTTATGACTTTATGAGTACACGCAGTTATGCCATCATTAAATCCTGTTGGCTAGCTGGTCAACCACAAACATCTTCTCAGAGTACAGATAGACCTTGACTTATGACCGTAATTGAGTCTGCACGGTCATGATGATCATTAAGCGGATTACCATGTGATCGTGCACAATTTGACAACCTTTTTGTGGCAGTCATTAAGTGGACGATGCTATTGTTAGACAAACGTACTGTTCACTATGGACATAGTGAGAAAAACTCCAAACGGTTGTAAGTGCAAGGACAAATTGTAAGTCACTTTTTTCAGTGACGTTGTAACTTGGAACGGTCACAAAATGAATCGTTGTAGGTTGAAACCTACCCACATGTACAATACATGTTGCCTTCACCCCCTGAAAAAGGAATGCATATAAATCTAATTGATAACAACAATGATAACAATAGAACAGTCAGGACTATTCACTCACCCAGATTGTCCTTGACTTACAACAGTTCATTTAGTGACCGTTCAAAGTTACAATAGCAGTGGAAAAAGTGACTAATGGTTATTTTTCATACTTGCGACCATTGCAGCATCCCAAGGTCACGTGATCAAAATTCTTGGCTGGGCAACTGGTTCATACTTATGACCGTTGCTCTGTCCCGGGATCACGTGATCCCCTTTTGCAACCTTTTGACAAGCAAAGTCAGTGCGGAAGCCAGATTCATTTAACAACGGTGTTCCTAACTTATCAAGTGCAGGGATTCACTTGACAACTGTGGCAAGAAATGTCATGCAATGGGGCAAAACTCATTTAACCAGGGTCTCACTTAACAACAGAAATTTTGGGCTCACTTGTGGTCGTAAGCCGAGGACTTCCTGTACCTCAATTCCCATTTAATATTATCTCAATAGAATATACAGTATATTCAAAACAGGCTACTATTTAGGACAGGGGTAGGCAACCTTGGCTCTTTTATGACTCGTGGACTTCAACTCCCAGAATGCCTGAGCCAGCCATGCTGAGGGGAAAGAGAGAGTTTCCAAGCTGAGCCATGCTGGCTCAGGAATTCTGGGAGTTGAAGTCCACGAGTCATGAAGGGGCCAAAGTTTCCCCCATGCTGGCTCAGGAATTCTGGGAGTTGAAGTCCACGAGTCATAAAAGAACCAAGGTTGCCTACCCCGGATTTAGGAGAACTTTAAATTTGCGTGAATTCAGCTTCTTTTCTGATCAATCAGTGACTAACAACGCTCGGTTTCGCAATGCTTTTGAAATCAAGCAAGGCCGTGTTAAGGTTCTGTTTCCCATGTACAACACAATTTTAAAAACAAAGAACAACAACAATTACGTTGCTAGAACACACCAGAAAAGGTATCCAGGGTTCACAGAGGCAATTACTCATCCCTTATGAATTTGACCTGTAATTAATGTGTGAAGCACCCAGAAAGCATGGATGGATTTACTGTAACAAACTTAAAGGTTCAGCTAAAAGTTCAGCTCCAAAGTATTCCTAATATATGAACCGACCTACTAAAAATTAGCATATAGGTAGTTCTCGACTTACAACAGTCCATTTAGTGACCGTTCAAAGTTACAACCGCACTGGAAAAAAGTGACATGATCATTTTTCACACTTACGACCGTTGCAGCGTCCCCAGGGTCACGGGATCAAAATTCAGGCCCTTGGCCACTGACTCATATTTATGATGGTCGCAGAGTCCCGGGGTCACGTGATCCCCTTTTGCGATCTTCTGACAAGCCAAGTCAACGGGGGAAGCCGGATTCACTTAACAGCTGTGTTATTAACTTAACAACTGCAGGGATTCACTTAAACAACTGTGGCGAGAAAGGTTGTAAACTGGAGCAAAATTCACTTAACTGTCTCGTTTAGCAACAGTAATCTCAGGCTCAATTGTGATCGTAAGTCAAGGACTACCTTTATCTTAATAGAATTATTGTAAAAAAATGAATAATAATAATAATAATTAATAATTCTAGGCTGTGTCTCTCCTTGATTAGTTTCCATCAATTACTTCTTATCTTGCTTTTAGGTACTTTGGAAAATAGGTTGACCCCCTTTTCTTTGTGGCAGCCCCTCAAATATTCAAACACCATGATTGTATGTCTGTACTTTAGCCCATACATTTCAAATTATTATTATTATTATTATTATTATTATTATTATTATTATTATTATTATTATGGATCATCGCACAGTCAGCCAGATGTTCAGACTGGATTTGGCATTTTGTCTACCTATCGAGTCCTTACCCAGGACCTGGGATAGGCACATGTGGATGTTTGATGGTATTACAGATATCGTCGCAGGATGGAGGCGGTTCCTAGTAAGGCCGCCTTTTGCAATTGACTAATAGCGAATTTGTCAATGCCAATGGTGTTCAAGTGGTGCTCCAGTTGTTTTGGGATTGCACCCAAGGCGCCTATTACTATTGGTACGACCCTTGCTTGCTTTTGCCACAGTCTTTCTATTTCTATTTGTAGGTCTCTGTATTTTGTTATCTTCTCCAGCTCTTTCTCGTCTATTCTGCTGTCTCCAGGCACTGCCACGTCCACTATCCAGACTTTTTTGTCTTTCTTATCGACAATTGTTAAGTCCGGAGTGTTATGTTGCAGGTGCTTGTCTGTTTGAATTCTGAAGCAGTTTAACGTTATCATTTTCTATGACTTTCTCTATTTTATGATCCCACCAGTTTGTTTTTATTATTATTATTATTATTATTATTATTATTATTATTATTATTATTATTATTATTATTATTATTATTATTATTATTATTATTATTATTATTATTATTTTGTAAACATAGCTTCAGAATTGACAATCATCTTTCTGGTCACAAAGAAAGTCCTCACTTTAGCCATCATAAGAACTTAAGATAGCGTAAAATTAGCAAATTTTAAAATTAGCAAATTTTAAAATTAAAAAAAAGAAGATTTGTAAATCACTCCTTCCACTAATGATTTACTCAACAGCAACTCTGTGGTGCCAACACCTTCACAATTACCTCATGCTGGTTCTCTTTTAGCAGTTCTTCATATTAATCCTTTAACATTTGTCTTTAGTTACTCAGTGGGAAAATCCACAGGGTGTGTGTATGTGTCCAAAAAAATCAAGATGCAACACACACAAACCAAGAGCAAGACTTTAACCACACAGTCATAGCCATCATCCTGACTGTTTTGGGACTATCCCACAGTACACCCTTTACACAAAGATGTACATACCACAAAAAGGTAACGTATGATACAGTATAGGGGACTGGAGGCTAAAACATATAAGGAAAGGCTGCTGGAATTGGGAATGTCTAGTTTAATGAAGAGAAGGACGAGGGGGGACATGATAGCAGTCTTCCAATATCTCAGGGGCTGCCCCAAAGAAGAGGGAGTCAAGCTATTCTCCAAAGCGCCTGAAGGCAGGACAAGGAGCAACGGATGGAAACCAATCAAGGAGAGAAGCAACCTAGAACTAAGGAGAAATTTCCTGACAGTTAGAACAATTAACCAGTGGAAAAACCTGCCTCCAGAAGCGGTGAATGCTCCAACACTGGAAGTTTTTAAGAAGAGACTGGACAGCCATTTGTCTGAAATGGTATAGGGTTTCCTGCCTGAGCAGGGGGTTGGACTAGATGACCTCCAAGGTCCCTTCCAATTCTTTTTATTCTGTTAAAACGTAGTATGGTGGTATTTTAACATCTCAGAACATCAGGGCCCTGGCATCCAGGCAATCACTTCAGACATAATTTAAGTTCTTGGTTTTGCCGTAATGCTAGTGGTAGGTTTGACTAATCTGCCACTTTAATGGCTTCCCATCAATAATTCAATTTTTAATTATGCTACCAGACCTTGACCTAAAGACAGCCAAAAAAGAAGAAAGGAAAGGAGTCCAGGGATCAGCCCACTTAGATTTCATGCAGCTGAGCTCTCATTCAAAACACAATTTCCCACACACACACACACACACACACACACACTAGAAGCACCTGCTTGCAAATATATGTTTTCATAATAAATTGGACAGTGTTATAGACAAGGCACATTAATTCAGACGGAGCTCCTTTCAATCT
This sequence comes from Protobothrops mucrosquamatus, assembly GCF_001527695.2. Lineage (NCBI taxonomy): Eukaryota > Metazoa > Chordata > Lepidosauria > Squamata > Viperidae > Protobothrops > Protobothrops mucrosquamatus. Next base: position 147,083 of record NW_015389607.1, read on the forward strand.
TCTCAATTTTTGATGACAAGGTTGTGAACAGAAACCAAATGCTCAACTAAGCACAGTCTTCATTACGACATACAAATCTGTGCTCATCCTGCTTGACAAATTGTCAAAATTACATATAAATTCTGCATTCCCTCTTTTTTCTCGCTGCTCTCTGAATTCTCCATCGCCAAAACTCTACCAAGCAAAACTATTCTCTGACGTTATAATAGTAATAATAATAATAATAGAGTTGGAAGGGACCTTGGAGGTCATCTAGTCCAATCCCCTGCTCGGGCAGGAAACCCTATACCATTTCAGACAAATGGCTGTCTAGCCTCTTCTTCAAAACTTCCAGTGTTGGAGCATTGACCGCTTCTGGAGGCAGGTTGTTCCACTGGTTAATTGTTCTGTCAGGAAGTTTCTCCTTAGTTCTAGGTTGTTTCTCTCCTTGATTAGTTTCCATCTGTTGCTTCTTGTCCTGCCCTCAGGCACCTTGGAAAATAGCTTGACTCCCTCTTCTTTGTGGCAGCCCCTGAGATACTGGAAGGCTGCTATCATGTCCCCCCTCGTCCTTCTCTTCATTAAACTAGACAGACCCAATTCCAGCAACCGTTCCTTATATGCTTTAGCCTCCAGTCCCCTGATCATCTTTGTTGCTCTTCTCTGTACTCTTTCTAGAGTCTCAACATTTTTTTTACATCGTGACGACCAAAACTGGATGCAGGATTCCAAGTGTGGCCTTACCAAGGCATTGTAAAGTGGTATTAACACTTCACATGATCTTGATTCTATCCCTCTGTTGATGCAGCCTAGCACTGTGTGGGCTTTTTTGGCAGCTGCAGCACACGGCTGGCTCCTGTTTAAGTGATTGTCCACTAGGACTCCGAGATCCCTCTCAAGTTCTTCAAATCTATGGCATTGTAAAACCACAGAACATTTCATCGCTAGAGCGGTTTGAACTCTGGATGGCCCCAAAATGTGTTTCATACAGGTAATCCTCGACTTACAACAGTTTGCTGAGCGACTGTTCGAAGTTACAACGGCACTGAAAAAAGTGACTTGTGACCATTTTTCACACTTACGACAGTTGCAGCATCCCCATGGCCATGTGATTTCAGACGCTACACAACTGATTCACATTTATGACGGTTGCAGGGTCCCAGGTCACGTGATCTCCTTTGGCAACCTTCCGACACGCAAAGTCAATGGGGGGAAGCCAGGATCACTTAACAACCGGGTTACTAATTTAACAACTGCAAGGATTCACTTAGCAGCCGTGGCAAAAAAGATCGTAAAATGGAGCAAGACTGACTTAACAAATTTCCCACTTAGCAACATAAACTCTGGGCTCAATTGTGGCCGTAAGTGGAGGACTTCCTGTATTGTTTTTTCACATGTTTGTTTTCAAATCAACAACAGTAACAACAACTAGCAACCTTTGGGAGCCTTAGACCAGAGGCCCCCAAAATTTTGAGCACCAGGGACCGGTTCCGTGGAGAAAGATTTTTCCACGGACTGGAGAGTGTGTGGTTTTGTGTGCTGCCTGCATCCTGCAGAGGGGGCTTTGATTGTTTGTGTGTGTGAACCAGTTGCTGGCATGCCACGGCCCAGTACCGGTCCACGGACCAAGGGTTGGGGACCCCTGTCTTAGACAAAACAGCTGCCAGGAAGGGAAGCTTCCCTATTCGTGAATTTAATTCTCGGGATCTTTTTCAAAAATGTTCATTTGCCCCCAAACTAAGCTGATCCCAGCCTTTCCGTTATATTTTAAAGTCTTCCAAATTGTCAGGTGCAAGGAACCAGGAACAGGAGCTGAGTTCAAAGCACTAAAAGTTTATTTCGTGCTACCTATAGAGAAGAATCGGAAGAATCTACTAAATTGTTCTACTAACAGCCAAGGCAAATTGGCACTAGATAAGAGTCAACGGAATTCACAGGAAGCTGAGCTTGGGTCTCCATGGGAGCGTAGCGATTCCAAACTAATGATGCATTTGACCCCACCCTCAGGCTCAGCATCCTGGTCATCTCCTGCAAACATATAGTGAAAGCCAGTGGGCCAGGAAACCAAATTCATGACACAACACCATTGCTCAGAGGAAAAATGCGACTGCATTTTTAATGCATATGATTCAAAGAATAAATATTAGTCAGAATGTCAAATTATCACAGGCGGATGAAAACGAAATGAAAAATAAATAGCTAAGGAGGGGGGAATGTGTTATATACCTCCAAAAGCACAGAATTTGCTTTGAATGGTGAGACGGGCAGCATATAAATTTAATTAAATAGATAGGCAGACACAAAAAGACAGACAGTGTATAAAATGAGAGTTAGTTTGGTGCATTGGTTAAGGAAGCTAGGAACCGAAATGCCATGAGTTCTAGTCCCACCTTAAGTACAATGTTATTGGAATTTGTTGTCAGTTGCGAAGTCATGTCCGACCCATCACGACCCCCGTGGACAACGTTCCTATTATTATTTCTATGATTGGAATAGAGTCATCAAAAATGACTCAAGATGTGCACACGTGCACATACGCACACATACCCAAAAGGGAAAAACAAAATGCCACCATTTTATCGTCAACACATTTTCTTGTGGTCACTCACCAACACAAAAACAAATCACAGAACCGATGGGCCTAGGCTGACTAGAACAATAAAATTAAAAAAGATAAAATGGAAAAATGGAAAAAGAAAGGGAAGGGAAGGGAAGGGAAGGAAAGGAAAGGAAAGGAAAGGAAAGGAAAGGAAAGAAGGAAAGGAAAGGAAAGGAAAGGAAGATAGAAGAAGGGAAAGGAATGGAAGGGAAGGAAGATAGA
>NW_015389607.1:152450-177704 GCF_001527695.2 Protobothrops mucrosquamatus
CCTCTCCCACTGACCGTACTAATACCTCCCTCCTCCCTCGACCCCCCACCCTCCCCCCCCACTCCTTCTACACCGCAACCCTCAGACATGACTGGTCCTGACCCAGGGTGAACCTCCCCCCTCCCCACCACCCTTGTTCCCCCTAAAAATTTCTTAAAACACCCCTTCAGGAAAAACCTCAATTTGTCCAATTTACGAAATTTTTCATTTGTCCTTGCCGCATGCCACCTCTCGGGGTTCCAAACCCCATCCTCGAGGTGGGCCCTTGAGATTTTGTTGGGCCAGACCTGCGCGAGGGGTGAATCGCGCAGGGCCAATAGGACCGTCCTGTGGTACATGCGTTAGGACGCAAGTCCGGATGTGGGAGATCTCAAATGGGGGGGGGGGAGGCCAATCCTCAGCTGTTGGTAAACGGTTGGTAAACGTTCAGTTCCGGCCACACCAAGTCCTCCATCGGCCGGAGCGGGGCCGAAGCCAAACTCCTCCCGGCCATGTTGGCCATACTGGGCCCTCCCGGTCGATGTTTCTTCAGGCCGAAACCGGGCCGACCAGCCAATACAGGCCAGCGCCCGGGCCAGGGAGTCAAGTAGTGGCCTAAAACCAGGCCCCATCACCAGGCCGCCGGGGATCTTCCCGGCCAAAGTTCTTTCCGACCACCCTAGTCCTTTCGAACCGCCCGGGTCCCTCCAAGTCGCCCGAGTCCCGGTCACGGCCCAGGCCCTCCCACCGAATACGGGCCGACTCGGGTCGAGGACGGGCCGAAAACGGGTCGGGCGGACCAGAACAAACCCGAGGGGGGGGTCCCCAGGCCTCACCACCAAGGGGTCCGACGAGCCGAAAACGGGCCGGGCAGGCTGAAAACGAGTCCGAGGGAGGAGAATAAAGCCAGGCCTCACCACTAGGCCACCGAGGCTCCTCCCGGCCGGCGTTCTTCCAAGTCGCCCGGCGTTCTTCTTCCCGGCCGGCGTTCTTCCGAGCCGCCCGAGTCCCAGTTGCGGCCGAGTCCTCACGCCGAAAATGGCCGAAAACGGCCGGGTCCCCATGCCGAAAACGGCCGAAAATGGGCCGGGCGGACTGAACAAATCCGAGGCGAGAGTCACCAGGCCTCACCACCGAGAGGTCCGACGAGCCGAAAATGGGCCGCCGAGGTTCCTCCCGGCCGGCGTTCATCCACGCCGGCCGGCGTTCTTCTTCCCGGCCGGCGTTCTTCCAAGCCGCCCCAGTCCCGGTTGCGGCCGAGTCCCCACGCCGAAAACGGCCGAAAACGGCCGAGTCCTCACGCCGAGTCCTCACGCCGAGTCCCCATGCCGAAAACGGCCGAAAATGGGCCGGGCGGGCTGAACCGGGTCCGGGGGGGGTCATCCAGTCACCCTTCGTTGCAGGCCCCCGAGACACCCCCAAAACGCCCCCATTTCCCCACTTGCCGGAGCCACGCACTACGGAGCAAGCCGCAGTCGGTCCGTCATCTTGGGCATGCACAGTCTCTCTCTCTTTCCTCCCTTTCTCTTTCTCTCTTTCCTCTCTCTTTTCCTGTTTCTCTCTCTTTCCTCTCTCTCTCTCTCTCTCTTTCTCTCTTTCTCTCTCTCTTTCCTCTCTCTCTCTTTCTCTTTCCTCTCTCTTTCTCTTTCCTCTCTCTCTCTTCTCTCTCTTTCCTCTTTCTCTTTCTCTCTCTCTTTCCTCCCTCTTTCTCTTTCTCTCTTTCCTCTCTCTTTTCCTGTTTCTCTCTCTTTCCTCTCTCTTTCTCTTTCCTCTTTCTCTTTCCTCTCTCTTTCCTCTCTTTCCTCTTTCTTCTCTTTCTCTCTCTTTCTTCTCTCTCTCCCTCTTTCCTCTCTCTTTCCCTCTTTCCTCTCTTTTTCCTCTCCCCCTCTTTCTCTCTTTCCTCTCTTTCTCTCTCTCTCTTTCTCTGTTTCCTCCCTCTTTCTCTTTCTCTCTCTTTCCTCTCTCTTTCTCTTTCTCTCTCTCTTTTCTCTCTTTTCCTCTCTTTCTCTCTCTTACGGCAGCATCGTCGGCAGTCCCCGCGGCCCCCAGCCACCGTTCCATCACATCCTCAGCCGAACGGGCGGGGAGGGGGAGCTGGACGGCAGGCAGCGGCTCTGGCGGCGGCACGGCAGCATCGTCGGGGTTCCTCGCCGCCGCCCCCGGCCCAGCCACCGCCCCGCCATGTCCTCAGCCGAATGGGCGGGGAGGGGGAGCAGGACGGGAGGCAGCGGCCCCTGCCTCACCTTGCCCTGTGACAATGGCACCCCCGCCCTGCCTCACCTTGCCTCGCCTCACCCAGAAGGACAAGCCTCCTGCCCACCGCCCCACCCACCAGAGACCTCCTGGATCTCCCCCAACCCTGCCCAGCCCCCACAGGCGTCCCTCCCCATGAGCAACTTCGAGGTGATCACGCCCACCTTGGCCACACCCACCCAATCTGCCATGACCACCACAGCCATGCCCACCCAGTGGGCCACGCCCACCTGGCACCCGGCAATAAATAAGTGGGTTTTGGGTTGCAGTTTGGGCACTCGGTCTCTAAAAGGTTCGCCATCACTGTTCTAAACAATTATTGCATTTTTAGGTTACTACACTATACCAATTTTGGAAGGGGCTGCTCCAGCAGTTCCTGGATTTTTTCAAGCTTACGTAGCTGGAGACCGGCCATTGAAAACAACAGTGCTAAAAATAATCCAGGCAGTGATCACAAGCCATCTCAATGTTTAAGATATATTCTTTTTTTTTAAAGAAAAAGAAAAAGAAAAGAAAAGAAAGTTGACTTGACAACTCTATAGAAGGATTAACGGGCAAAGTTCTAGGGCGATAAAATTCAAATTCCGGGTCTCAAAAATTATAAATTCTATGTAAATGTGTCCGTTTTATCACAAAGTTATAAATTTCATGCAGTTTTGTCAGGCTCCCATGTGTTCTGACCTTTGTTTTATTAAAATACAATGTAATGGGAAAAGAGATGGGGATAGATCACTTTTTATCATGGCGTTAGGAGACAAGGGAAGATGAGTTACGATACAGATACCCATCTAATCTTTGCAAAAAAAAATACATCAACCACTTAACTGTTGTTTGGGGGTGGAGAGATCCCTCCCTATTCTCCCTCCCCTCTTTTTTGAGTGAAAAGAAGGACGAGGGGGGACATGATAGCAGTCTTCCAATATCTCAGGGGCTGCCACAAAGAAGAGGGAGTCAAGCTATTCTCCAAAGCACCTGAAAGCTTTGGGAGTTGAAGTCCACGAGTCATAAAAGAGCCAAGGTTGCCTACCCCTGGTATAGGGTCTCCTGCTTGAGCAGGGAGCTGGACTAGAAGACCTCCAAGGTCCCTTCCAACTCTGTTATTCTGTGTTCTGTATTATATAAGGCAAGGCCCTACTGCTAAGTGGTATTTTTAGAACCCATTTTTCTTTCCTGCCCTCCAAACACTCTTATAACAAAAGAACTGAGAGCTGACATTGGCAACGCGTTATTAATGTCTTTTTTTTTTCTTTTTGCTCCACTGTAGACGGGAACGCTACACAGAATGTACTTTTCTCGCCACGACTTGTGAAGCAAGCAGCTGCGTTCCGTGCACAGATGGCGCCCGATCCTCTGTGCACGGGGAGAAAGTGATGAAAATGGGCAAAAGGGGAAGTCTGTCTTGAATCGTCTCGCTTGCAAATCGGCCGTCATCTGAATAGCAGAATAAGAGAGTTGGAAGGGACCTTGGAGGTCTTCTAGTCCAACCCCCTGCTCAAGCAGATACGCTATATGCCATTCAGACAAACGGCTGTCCAATCTCTTCTTGAAAACCTCCAGTGATGGAGGACCCACAACTTCTGGAGGCAAGTTAGTTCCATTGTTTGATTGTTCTCACTGTCAGGAAATTTCTCCTTAGTTCTAGGTTGCTTCCCTCTTTAATGATCTTCTACCAGTTAGTTCAAGAACCTGCACTCAGGTTTTTGGTGAATAAATCTATCCCCTTTTTTCTGTGATCTCTTCTCTGTGATTGGATCTGTATGGTTCTTTTTTTAAAAAAAGGGGAGAGACGTATTATGAAATGTACACACTTTTCTGCAAGTTGTTCCACTGGTTAATTGTTCTCACTGTCAGGAAATTTCACCTTAGTTCTAGGTTGCACCTCTCCTTAGTTAGTATCCATCCATTGCTTCTTGTCCTGCCTTCAGGTGCTTTGGAGACTACGTTGACCCCCCCCCTTCTTTGTGGCAGCCCCTGAGATACTGGAGCACTGCTATCATGTCCCCCCTCATCCTTCTCTTCATTAGACTAGACATACCCAATTCCACCAACCTTTCCTTATATGTTTTAGCCTCCAGTCCCCTAATCATCTTTGTTGCTCTTCTCTGCACTCTTTCTAGAGTCTCAGCATCTTTTTTACATCGTGGTGACCAAAACTGGATGCCGTATTCCAAGAGTGGCCTTACCAAGGCATTGTAAAGTGGTATTAATACTTCACGTGATCTTGATTCTATCCCTATTCTTTTTTTTATAGTATTTTATTAACTGAGAGCTATTCTAACATCCTCTTATGTTTCATAGATTTGTTGTTTAAGACTCGAATAAAGGAATAGAGCTGGCATGTCACCCCTCGTCCTTCTCTTCGTTAAACTAGACATCCCCAATTCCAGCAACTGTGATATGCAGGCTCTGAGGTTTTGCTTGATTAAAAAAAAATACAGGAAACCAGAAGTTGCCTTCCAGCTTTACGTTTTTATTCAAGCTGAATAGAGACGGACTCCTCTAAATGAGAGAAGCCCCTAATGACAAGAAATCCTTGTATTTATCCTTTCTGATTACATAAGCAACCCATCCAGCAAAGCCGACATACATAAGATAAAGATTTCACCCAGTTAAGTCTGGCACCCTATAGATAAGAAGGAAGAAAGCAGAAGTAGCTAAACATGTTCCCTTTTTGGGTGTTTCCCTAAAGATATCATATGTTCTCGGGTGGGTTAGGACAGTGGTGGCGAACCTATGGCACGCATGCCAGAGGCGGCACTCAGAGCCCTCTCTGTGGACACACACGCTGTTGCCCCAGCACCACCTCCCCCCACAGCCCCCTCCTCACCAGCAGCCCCTCCAGAGGAGAGTCGCCCCTGGGTGCAGCCCACGCGGAGCAGACAGCTAAGGATATGGCAGCTGGGCAGCAGGGACAAGATTCCGCCTCGCGCCCCGTCGTGCGCAGATGATGCCGCGGGGCGCGGGCAGAGGGCATGGCCTCTATGGTGGTGCAGGGCCACCTGGGTGATCTGCTGTGGTGGGCCGTGGAGGTGGTAGGTGGCCCTGCGGGTAGGCGGGGTGGGGGGCAGAGTGGGGGGCAGGGGGCGGGATGGTTTTGGGGCACTCTGTGTCTAAAAGGTTTGCCATCACTGGGTTAGGACATTGGGTGTTTTCCTTGCTGTCCTTTCATGACCCTGCATCCAGGACTCTGCAAGTGGCCAGAGAGAAAGGGCCCATCTATACGTATTCACAATTGATACTGTCCCCTAAGTCCTGGCCATCAACTATTCTTCATGCGTTTTAACCTACAGTCCTGTAATCATCTTTGTTGCTCTTCTCTGCACCCTTTCTAAGGTCTCAACATCTTTTTTTTTTTAATATCGTGACAACCAAAACTGGATCCGGCTTACTCTATGAACATAGATTGCTCCTCTATGTCCACAAAAGCCTCTCCTCCCCCACTTCACCAGCACTCCCAGTCTTCTAGCCAAATATGATAAAGGGACTTCTCAGCACGGGAAACGTGGCTGGCTAGATATATAATTGTCTACGGCTGGTCCTAGACTTATACCCACAATTTCCATTGCTACGCAAGACAGTTGACTGGCTTTGTGACCTTTTTTTTGGGGGGGGCATGGTTGTTAAGGAAATCACTGCAGTTGTTAAGTGAGTCACAAAGTTGGTAAGCCAATCGGGCTTCCCGCATCGACTTTGCTTGTCAGACGCCAGCTGGGAGGTGGCGAATTAGCATCATATGACTCTGGGATGGTGCAACCGTTCCCTTCTAGCAGTGATGATATAACCTAGTTGGGTAGTGAAACATCTTCAAGATAACGTCTCCTCCACTCCACAGATTCCTCTCCCTTCTTGCACTGATGATGTTACCTAATTGGATGATGAAACCTCTGCAAGAAAACAGCCAAGCTCAGAGAGCACCAAGGACCCCACAGTCATCGTCATCATCATCGTCATTATCCTCCTCCTCCTCCTCCTCCTCCTCCTCCTCCTCTCCACAAATCTCACTCCCTTCTAGCACTGATGGTGTTACCTACTTAGGTAATGAACTGTCTGCAAGCAAACAGTCAAGCCCAGTGAGCACCAAGGACCTCACACTTCAAACTAATAACCTAAAAAAGAAATACTAGGATGCCCAGGAATAAACACACAAAAATCGGTCTTTCTTCTCTTGTTGTTGTTGTTAATTGCGAAGTCATGTCCGACCCATCGCGACCCCATGGACAATATTCCTCCAGGCCTTCCTGTCCTCTACCATCTTCTGGAGTCCATTTAAGCTCACGCCTACTGCTTCAGTGACTCCATCCAGCCACCTCATTCTCTGTCGTCCCCTTCTTCTCTTGCCCTCAATCTTTCCCAGCATTGGGCCCTTCTCCAGTGAGTCCTTCCTTCTCATTAGGTGGCCAAAGTATTTGAGCTTCAACTTCATTGCCTTTTGTTACTGTCCATGGGGTTTTCATGGCAAAGATACTGGAGCGGTTTGCCATTTCCTTCTCCAGTGGATCACATTTTGTCAGAACTCTCTGCTATGACCTGTCTATCTTGGGTGGCCCTGCACGGCATAGCTCATAGCTTCATTGAGTTATGCAAGCCCCTTCACCACGACAAGGCAGTAATGCATGAAGGATTCTCTTATACCAGGGGTGTCAAACTCAATTTCATTGAGGGCCGCATCAGCATTGCGGTTGCCCTTGGGGGTCCAGGTGGGTGTGGCCAGGGTGGGTGCGGCCTACTGGGTGGGTGTGGATGGAGTGGGTGTGGCCTGCTGTGTGGGCGTGGCCAGCTCTACATCATTCGCATCAAGGGTGCCTGTGGGGGCCTGGGCAGGAGTGGGACAGATCCGAGGGTCTCTGGCAGAAGGGGGTGGGACCGGGGCACGCGCCAAGGCATGGTCCATTTCTTCATTCCTCACAAAGGGTGACACCTCCCCAGCATGCACCCAGGGGGTGGGGCTGACGCGGCAGGGGCCGGTTCCTCGCTGTTTCTAGACGGCCTTGTGGAGCTAAGACTGAATGCCTTTCAGCATAGATGGCCACCACAACATTGTACATTGGCTCCTGGCCGGCCTGGGCCAGGGCCAAGGCAGCGGGGGCCGTTCCCTCACTGTTTCCAAGATGGCTTTGTGGGCCACATGAAACCACTTTGCAGGCTGCATCCAGTCCCCGGGCCTTGTGTTTGACATGTCTGTCTTATACGTTTCTTAATGTGAAAGGAAGATTCTCTTTTTCTCCCATATATATAGGCCTTTTAAAAGAAAAGGAAGGTTTGCATATAAGAGCAATTGAGATATTTCCTGAATTTTTCATAGGAGATGAGCTGATTTATTGCTTACTGCTGTGGGGGAAAAAGAGACCTTTTTACAAATAAGTCACAGGTAACAAGTCACTTTGGCATGCTTAAATGCTAACTTTCAAGTAAATCAACTTTTAAGTTGGAAAGCTGGCATTTCTAATTGCCCTTTTAAACAATGGCAGTTTCTTCAGAAGGAGAATGAGTTTTGTTCAGGTTTGTAGATTAATCTGTAATTACTCTTATCAATAATGGAAAGATGGGGACATTTATTGTGAAGTACGGCCCTGCCAGACTCAAAACCTTCCATTCTTTTTCCTCTTCCATCCTAACCTTTTATTCTTCCGAACAAGGTTAAAAAAAGTTTTGCCTTTTCTACCATGAAGACCCCCCCCAAAAAAAACCCCACTGTTTTTTTTGTTTTTTTTAAAAAGCCCCCAAACTGCTAAGACTATATCCAAAAAGGAGAAACTCGGGTAAACTAATTATATTAGTTTTTTTTCAAAGTCCCAAACTGCTAAGACTATAGCCAAAAAGGAGAAACTAATTGTGTTATGCATGTGCTTTGGCTTGTGAATTGTGCCTACAAAATTGGGATTTTTCTACAGTGCCTGAAAAACATTACCCCAAACCCACCCCCTTTTATTACTTCTGCCCCAAGTCTCACAGCTTTAAGAAGAAAGATATCTCAGGAAGACGATACCCTGTCTTTCTGGTCACAAAAGGAAATGAGATAGAGCAGGGGTCTTCAAACTTGGCCCTTTTATGACTTGTGGACTTCAACTCCCAGAATTCCTCAGCCAGTGTGCCTGGCTGAGGAATTCTGGGAGTTGAAGTCCACAAGTCATGAAGGGGCCATAGTTCCCCCATGCTGGCTGAGGAATTCTGGGAGTTGAAGTCCACAAGTCATAAAAGGGCCAAGTTTGAAGACCCCTGAGATAGGGAAAGCTAGATTTGGATTGATTAAAAGGAAACACAATCAGGTCCACCCAAAGGTGCTTTTTCCAAAAGGCAGCTGGACTTTCTTGTTTTTTTGTTTTTCCCTTTTGAAAATGTTTTACTTCTCATTCAAGAAACTTCTTCAGTTCTGAACTTCACAGCTGAAGAAGCTTTTCGGATGAGAAGCGAAACGTCTTCAAGGAAGTCCACTTGCCTTTTGGAAAAAGCATCTTTGGGACAACCACAACCTGGAAGATTGAGAAGATTGAGAATCTCCATCTACCAGTTCAGAAATTCCTTGTCAAGGAATCTCACACTTTGGCCTAAGGCAGGGGTAGGCAACCTTGGCTCTTTTATGACTCGTGGACTTCAACTCCCAGAATTCCTGAGGCAGCCATGCTGAGGGGAAAGGGAGAGGTTTCCAAGCTGAGCCATGCTGGCTCAGGAATTCTGGGAGTTGAAGTCCACAAGTCACGAAGAGGCCATAGTTTCCCTCATGCTGGCTCAGGAATTCTGGGAGTTGAAGTCCACAAGTCATGAAAGGGGGCATAGTTTCCCTCATGCTGGCTCAGGAATTCTGGAGTTAAAATCCACGAGTCATAAAAGAGCCAAGGTTGCCTACCTCTGGTAATTGTCGGATCCTTGGTGGTCTCTGAGCTTAGTTGTCTAGTTTAGTAATGAAATGTCTGCAAGACAACAACCAAGCTCAGAGACCACCAAGGACCTCACAGTTCAACTCAGAGCTGCAAATATTCCCTTCTATCAGTACTTAGTGTAATTGCAGACAAATTAGTAACCATATATGGAAGTTCATGAACTCAGTCAGTGGAGGACACTAACAACAAATGGCAATCCAAGGACACACAAGGGAGTTTTGCCTCATTAAAGGATGTCCTGCAGTGGGCTAGAATGCCTATTAGCTATTAATTCTGGATTGCCCATGTAAGTAGAATTCTCCTGGTTAATTAAAAAAAAAACAACCTACCAGCTGATGATGTTATCTAGTTTGGGTAGTGAAACGTCTGCAAGAAAACAACCAAGCTCAGAGAGCACCAAGGACCCCAGAATCCTACTCTTTACCTCCTCTCTGCAAGCCCTTCTCCCTTCTAGCACTGATGATGTTAATAAGTTGGGTAATGAAACGTCTGCAAGAAAACAACCAAGCTCAGAGAGCACCAAGGACCCCAGAATCCTACTCTTTACCTCTTCTCTGCAAGCCCTTCTCCCTTCTAGCACTGATGATGTTAATAAGTTGGGTAATGAAACATCTGCAAGAAAACAACCAAGCTCAGAGAGCACCAAGGACCCCAGAATCCTACTCTTTACCTCCTCTCTGCAAGCCCTTCTCCCTTCTAGCACTGATGATGTTAACAAGTTGGGTAATGATAATTCTGGCAAGAATTATGGGCAAGAAATAAGAAGCTTACTCTGGCCACCTCTTACAAAGAAAACCTCTATAAAATGTTTTATAGATGGCATCTCCCGCCCATAAGATTAGCTAAAATGGGTCCCAACATTTCCTCTAAATGTTGGAAATGTAATCTGACAATTGGAACATACTATCATATGTGGTGGGAGTGCACGCGAGCTTGTGATTTTTGGACTAAGGTTAAAGAATGGCTGGAAGAAATACTAGAGCGAGTGGTAGAGTTAAAACCAGAATTTTTCCTATTAGGTATAACAACGCAGAAGTATGACAAAGGCATACTTTATTTGATGCTACACATTCTAACGGCTTCCAGATTGGTGTATGCTCAAAATTGGAGGAATAAGGGAATTCCAACGGAAGAAGAAATCCTGTATAAAATTTTATCATGTGCTGAGATGGACAGGCTTACAATGGCTACGAAAGACAAGACAGAACTGGAATATTTCGAAATCTGGGACAAATTTTATCGCTGGTATGAATCAAGGAGAACTGCTCGGATCTTAAGCTAACGATAGGATTGAAACATACATATAACTGTACATATAATTGTATATATAATTGTATTGTGTAGAAGAATAAAGCCTATATAGAGGTTAAGGATGATGTATTAAATTTTTGTATCACGAGAAACAAACTGTTAGGAATATTTACTCTGGAATGCCACGTATGTCCATTTTTGTTTTAATTGTATTATAAATAAAAAACTTTTTAATTAGAAAAAAAACAAGTTGGGTAATGAAACATCTGCAAGAAAACAACCAAGCTCAGAGAGCACCAAGGACCCCATAGTCATTGTCCTCCTCCTCCTCCTCCTCTCTGCAAGCCCTTCTTCCCTCTAGCACTGTAGATGTTACCTAGTTTGGGGAATGAAACAACTCAATCATATGATTGCCAGTCTGTAACCTAGGAAGGAAGGAAGGAAGGAAGGAAGGAAGGAAGGAAGGAAGGAAGGAAGGAAGGAAGGAAGGAAGGAAGGAAGGAAGGAAGGAAAGAAAGAAGGCTGGATCATGCAGTTCTTGGGATTTTATTCTAAAATGCCCCTTCAAAATGACTGGGGCACAACTGCAGCCCTTGTTAGCAACTGGTTAAAGCTGTCGTATCTACAGCTGCTTTAAAGCAGTGGTTCTCAACCTGTGGGTCGGGACCCCATTTGGGGTCGATCGACCATTTCATGGGGGTCGCCAAGCAAGGCTGTCCGCCATTTTTTTTGTCCGCCATTTTTTTTGTCCGCCATTTTTTCCCCTTTTCCGGCGGGTGCCTTACCTCCCTTGGGCTGGGCCAGCTGGTGGTCGGCCTGCTCCGTCTCTGCCACTAGCCAGCTACGCCTCGGCCGGTGCAGGGGGCGGAACCACGCATGTGCGGCGCTCCCGGGCAGGGAAAGTCCTCGACTTACGACTGGTTGGGTAGTCCTTGACTTACGACCGGTTTAGTCCTTGACTTACAACCGGTTTAGTCCTCAACTTACGACCGGTTTAGTCCTTGACTTACGACCGGTTGGGGTCGCGGCATTAAAAAGGTTGAGAACCAGTGCTTTAAAGGGTAGCTAAGAGACTGCTTGGAACGGAATCCAAAGCATTACACCTTCTTTATTTGCAGAATACCCGTTACAGCTAGATAGTCAGAAATGGTAACAAGAGTAGAAGGATCCTTGCAGGTGTTCTACCTGCTGCCTGTTTAAGCAGTGGTCTCTCACAGGCCACGGCTGGATTTAGCTACTCTATACATCTCTTTCCCCTTTGAGCAAACATCCATGTTTGCAAAGGAATCACTTCGCTGTGTAAGAATATCTTTCGGAGAAGTTCTCAAAAACCCACTTGGCTTCTTCCCCAGAAGATGTGTGTCAATCAATCAAAACTTTTATTAAGAAATAAAAAGAGGGGGGCGGCAGGAATTCTTCAGCATTCTTTATCTAGTCTTGACTGGCTCCCGCTCGGTTGAGTTCTTCTTTCTCAATAGACATCCCAGCTGTTCACACATCTTAACAACTGCCCAAGGATTGTCTTCCAGGAAAACACGGTTATCATTATCCCAGGATGGGGAGGCTGTTCTCATGACCTACATGTTGCTTTCTGTCTTCTGTCTAATGTGACAAGTAATTCTCCGGCTGGCTTTGCCGTTTCTGTTTTCACGGAGAACCTGTAATTACCTTGTAGCAAGCACCATTTTAGCCCCTTCCACTGATTACAGGCCAAAGGATTTTAGTACCACACCTACAGCTGCAATTTTGCAGATCTATTTGGGGAATCTCCCTGACACCATCAAATCCCTTCGGGGGAAGACACAATATTTCAGAAGAAGACATCTCTGGGTGGGTAGGTGTGTTTTGCAACAAGGGTGCCAAAACATTTTTTTACAAGAGAACCAGTCCCCGTAGACAAACAGCCAGCAGATCTGTGAACACTGATGTATCGAAGCTTTTGCAGATTGTGTTGTGAAGTGGACCCGTTGTACCATACGTTGATATTAGCCTGTACGTTGAAAGCAACAGTCGCTACGGAAAATAACCCAAATCCAGCATTAGGTCATCCGTTTTCTTAGGCGCAAGCAAAACAACTGAAAAGGGTCTCAGGGACTTCCTTCGGTTTGGGGTGGTGTTATTCCTGTCTTGTCCTATGTGGCTGGAGGCTGAGAGGACTCATAGAACAATACCAGGATGACATTTCCCAAACACGTTTAACCAAAGAATAAGATGAATAGACCTCCAGAAGGAGAAAAAGACCTGACTTCAGATATATTCTCAAACATAAATGTGCGTTAGGTGGCCTTGGACCAGCAAGTGTTTTGAATGACTACTGGAGGGAGGGAGGGAGGAAGGGAGGAAGGAAGGAAGGAAGGAAGATGGGAAAGAGGGAGGGAGAAAGAGGGGAGGGAGGGAGGGAAGGAGGAAGAGAGGGGAGGGAGGGAGGAAAGGAAGGGAGGAAGGAAGGGAGGAAGATAGGAGGGAGGGAGGGAGGAAGATGGAGGGAGGGAGGGAAGGAAGGAAGGAAGGAGAACTAGGGAGGGAGGAAGATGGGATGGAGGGATGGAGGAAGGAAGGAAGGAAGGAAGGAAGGAGAAAGAGGGAGGAAGACGGGAGAACGGATGGAGGGATGGAAAGAAGGAAGGAAGGAAGGAAGGAAGGAAGGAAGGAAGGAAGGAAGGAAGGAAGGAAGGAAGGAAGGAAGGAAGGAAGGTCCATCCTTCCCACCCGCTCATGGACCTACCTACTACTTCTCGGTTTTTGGTGGGGGGTTTTTTTGTTTGTTTGTTTGTTTTGGAGTTACCTACAAAATCCTTTCCATCATCTGCAACCCACTCCAGATTCTGAAGGCTGCGGCATAAAATCGTTCTGCCGTATCATTATTCCACAGCTCTGCCTACCTGCCTTCCAGCTGCCTTTAAATCGTTCCTTAAAAAAAGGCAAGCAACAGCAAGCCAGCATTTCACTTTTCAAAAGCCTGGCTTTGAACCGCGCAAAACAGAATCTCTGATGAAAAAGCTCAGGCCAGCCACACTCGGAACTAAAGGAATCCCTCCACTCTCCAGCTTTTTTTGAACAGAATAAAAAAAGTACAACAGATGCTTCCTTCAACACAGCTCCTTTCGCTATACTGGGGTGTCTATCCAATTTGGCACTGCCCCTGAAGAGAGATGAATCCTGAGATGAATCATTCATAGATAGATAGATGATAGATAGATAGATAGATAGATAGATAGATAGATAGATAGATAGATAGATAGATAGATAGATAGATAGATAGAGATTTTGCATACAAAGAGTTAAAGGGAGACTAGTATAGCTATTTCGAGCTATTTAGCTCTCATCAGCTAGCCATACCCTTCTGAGATTCGAACCTGGGCCGCTTGCATGTTAGGCAGCTGTAGTAACCTCTAGGCCACGGGTTCTCCTCACTTCTGTCAGCCGCACCAGGGAGGATACATATTAAGTGTTTTCCGGTGAAACCGGTCTAATAGAACACCTGGTCTACCCAAATATTACTTTTGCCTTATATATAAAAACCCCACCAATTTATAATTTCAACCCCAAGGAGGAGTGAGCCGCAATTCCAAAAGGGGAATTGAATTTTACATTCTCCGGGTTGGTGTTTCCGAGTTGAAAATCAGAGCTTGGAATCATGGGAGGCCTCTCGGCCTTCCAGGAGGAGCAGAGATTGGAGACAGGAGAGAAACAATGAGAAGAACAAAGACAACAGAGGGACCAAAGCCAGAAATTGTGTTTCATCCCCGTTAGAGAGACTTTCCCTCAAGGCTACTATATTCCATATAATAACTCATCGAATTATACTCATATTTCATCTCGGGACAACCAACGAGGGCAGCATCAACCGTTATCTGGCTGAGCTCAGCAGTCGGTGTGGTCTACAATGGCATCGCGTTTTCTTTGTTTCAAGAGGTTGTTTGGTTTTCTAGAGCTTTTCTCCACACAAGAGTGCTGAGCTGGTAATGACAAAAACAGAAGGGGGTGTTTTCGCACACAGACACACAATAATTTTAGCCATAGGTGGCGTGGCTCTATATACCGGGAAAGGGGACCAGCACTTGGGAAGTTTGATTAAGTCGGATTTCAAATGCCATCTTCTTGCTGTGACCTCATCAAAGACAAAGAGGGGAAAAAAGGAAAATTGTTTGGAGAGGCTGCAACCACAACAGCACAAAACAGCAAAGGCATTGGGAGCGGGAGCAGAGGAGAAAAGCGAGGAAGGGCCCAAATCTTCATCGCTCTTTTTAGGGACTAAAAATGGTCTAACTACCTCAGAGGTTCTCCAGAAGTTATCTTTATGGTGATAAAGTGGTACGTTGAGGACTGGAGACCCACCTAACAAACTTTGGGAGTATGACTAGGTCCACTACTAGTTGGAGTTCTGATGTAACCTGGGTAGGAGTCAAAGTCTGGATTGTCTATGTTTTCTGGAGTTGTGGGTGATGTGTTAAAGGCGATGTTTACAATAGGCTTTTTCTAGAGTTCCTCTATGTTGATGAACTGATGATGAAATGCAAAGACACAAATTTTTGGATAGTTGGGCGGAGGGTTCCAGGGCATCCCAGAATTGTAGAGTTGGAAGGATCCACGTGGATCATCCTAGACCAGGGATAGGCAACCTTGGCTCTTTTATGACTCGTGGACTTCAACTCCCAGAATTCCTGAGGCGACCTTCTGACAAGCAAAGTCAATGGGGGAAGCCAGATTCATTTAACGGCCGTGTGCCTAACTTAACAACTGCAGTGATTCGCTTAACAACTGTGCCAAGAACGGTCGCAAAACGGGGCAAAACTCACTTAACAAATGTCTCACTTAACAACAGAAATTTTGGGCTCAGTTGTAAGTCGAGGACTGCCTGTATATCCCACGCAAGGATAGAAAGAGCTGCTAATGAACCCGTTGCTGTCTTCATTTAGTATCAACCCAATTGCTGTACATTTGTTATAGACAAAATTATGATCTGTGGAATGCAGGCTCCCGGAGGCCGCATGAAAGAACAAATAAACATAGCAGAAGCTAATCTTTCTATGAGCACAGAGGCAATTATGAAAATTAACTCCTGCAACGCATAGCAAAAAAAATAGCAAGGAATCTGGAAAGATGTTCGAATCCCTGGGAAACGCTCCGAAACCCAGGCAGGTTTCAAAAGAACCACAGGGAGGGAAACCTTCCCTGCTGAACTAAACACAACCCTGAGTTAAATAATAAATCAGAGTCTTGTAACCAGATCTTATTAAACACACACACACACACACACCTATATTGCAGGAGTCACGTGAAATTTCCTAGTGACTCTTCCTGTTCCAAATCAAAATTGCATGAAATATAACTTAATATGTTATATTAATTATATGTATTGTAATTATATTGTATTATACTGTATCGCATCGAATCGTATCATGTCATATATCATATCATACATCACATTATATCATATTATATGTTATATTATGTAATATAATCTATATAAATAAAAATGTAAATGTTCGTTTGTTCAAAATCTTAAATCTCCAAAAGTTCTTCACCGATTGCTTTGAAATTTTGACACAACGTTGCATTCGAATACGCACGTGTTTCTATATACCTACTATTATATAGATGTCACACCTGTGACAGGTAAAAACATGCTTTTTTTGAAAAACAGCGCCATCTGTTGGACGTAAAAGCAACACACGCTAACCAGACTGAGCCACAGCAACGCATGGCCGGGTACAGCTAGTATAATATAAATATATATTATATACATCTAATATAAATATTATATCATTAATATTTAAGGAAAAAAAGAAACATTTGTTTGAACATGCGGATTGTGAATTGTAGAAATCAATTGTTAACGATTTTTCTTTACAAATGTAAACCAAGCAAACACACTGTTAACCAACTATTATGTGATTTATGTTTTAAAAACCAATAAAGCTTATAAAAATATTATATCATTATAAAAGTATAAATATATTTGTATTATATATAATATAAACTTACATTTATAATATAAAGCTAGCTAACATATGTCTAGCAGACAGAAGAAAGTCTAGTAATCTAGGAACCAAAACTTTGCAAAAAAATCAAATTTAGCTCTTAGGAGGCTTGCCAGTAACCTAGCAACCTGACTTTCTTGCAAACATTATCATGTTTTTAAAAAGCAACTTTAAATTGTTATTCTAAACTAGCATCCACTGTAACTTTTCCCAAGCACGACAGAGTTATGAATTTCATAGAAATTCATACGGAAACCCATAGGAGGGATAAACAAGGATGGAAGCTTTGGGAAAAGCATCGGAGAAATTTTATCATGGTGGCACCCCGCTGATGTATTGCTGTAGACTCCTGAACTTTCCCTCACATGTGTGTGTGTGTGTGTGTGTGTTTCGTTGTGTTACCAAGAAAGAGAGGCCAGTTTCCAGGGAATTGCGCCTGCCATGCTAACAACTACATCAAAGGTCAACATCGGCAAAGGAAGCTGACAGCGGCAGCCCGCCTGGAATATTTTTCATATGTAAATCCAACTAGAAAGGCCAGTGCAGATAAAGGAAAGCAGGCAGGCATTTTCCAGAATACACGACAAAGGAAGCTTAAGTTAAAAACTAAAAAAAGGGGGACAGGTACAGTCCCTGACAACGGTTCATTTAGTGACCGTTCAAACTTACAACAGCACTTAAAACAGTGAGTTATGACCTTTTTCACACTTACGACCGTTGCAGCATCCCCATGGACATGCCATCAAAATTTGGACAAGCGACTCATATTTATGACACTTGTAGTGCTCCTGGGGTCACGTGATCCCCTTTCGTGACCGTCTGACGAGCCAGGCCAATGGGGAAGCCGGATTCGCTTAGCAACCATGTTACTAACTAAACCTTAACAAGGAAGGCAAGGAAGGTCGTAAAATGACTCATATTTATGACCTTTGCTGTGTCCCAAGATCCCGTGATCCCTTTTTGTGGCTCATATTTGTGACGGTTGTAGTGTCCTGGGGTCACGTGATCCCCTTTTGTGACCGTCTGACAAGCCAGGTTGATGAGGAAGCCGGATTCGCTTAACAACCGGGTTACTAACTTATCAACTACAACGTTTCACGGAACAACTGTGGCAAGAAAAGGTCATAAAATGGGGCATGATTAACTTAACAAATGTTTTGCTTAGCAACAGAAAGTTTGGGCTCCACTGTGGTTGTTAGTTGAGAATTACCCGTACAGGGGTATCTCGGTACTCATTGTAAATTTACTCCGGGAGGCGCAATGAGTACCGAAAAAGATGAGCACCAAACGAATTTTTCCCCATAAGGAATAATTGAGTGAGTCACAAGGCAGACGGCACCGACAAATTCTAACTTGTGTGTTTCAATGCAGTTGAATACCAGGCTATCACTGCATTCAGCGAACACTTTCTTTCATTGTAGTTTCATGAAAAGATGCAGGATTCTTAAAATCTCAAATTAAAATCCCAAGGTGTCATGCCTCGTGGGAGCCTGAATCTGCAGAGGAAAATGAGCTGGGACGGGACCCTATGGAGGTCGAGGGAGAGGTGTCTGTGGCTTCAGAGGAATGTGGGGAAGAGCAGGCCGAGATAGGCCAGGGCCCTTCAGGAGTGGGACAGGAGGAACAGGAGAGACAGAGTTCAGGCGATGAGCAGGGGCCACCCCCACCTGATCCTAGAGCACAGAGAGTGGAGAGAAGGAGGGAACAACATAGACAGGCTCAACTACTCAGGAGGAGAGCGTCCCACCCCTCTCCACAAGGCACACCTGGAGACTGAGACTTAAGGAGACGCTGTGGGGAGAGGCATTTGTCGGGAACAAATGCTGATTCCTTGGAGTTTTGTGTGCTGTTGCTAATCTCTTGTTCTGTGTTGTGATTTCTGCTTGGAAACCCCAAACATTGCTTGGATGTTCAAAGACCTCGGATTGTATTTTGGCTTCTCTTCTGAAACTGCTCAGGCAAGCGTGTATTTCCACAGACTCGTTAGATTTTGGATGTATGTGTCACTCCTTGTTATCTCCGTGGCCTTGAGTAAATTCCTCTTCTAATCAGACTGTGTATGAAACTACTTGCAGCCAGAGGCGGCTGAAGGTGTGTGTGTCTTCCTTTGTTTTGAGGCTTGCCAGAAACATGGGAACATTTGGGGAAAATTTGGAGCAATTAAAGGGCAGTTTGGATTGCCAGCTGACTGCATTGCCTCGGTGCTGTGCCCTGGGACATCACACAAGGAAGGTTCTTTGTGTTCCTACCAGTTTACTTTATGTTTCCAGTAACACAGCTTGCTAAAGGAAGAGGCCAGATTAAGCTCTTTAGATGTTCCAGGGAAGGACTTAATGGGCATTTTGCTTCTGCTTCTATGCAGGCAGTCCCCGACTTACAATAATTCGTTTAGTGACCATTTGAAGTTACGACAGCACTGAAAACAATGATTTATGACCAGGGGTGAGATTCAAATAGGTGAACAACCGATTCTCTGTGTGGATGCTGCTTCCAGAAGTCCGTTCTGGGCCTGGGCAACAAAAAATTAGCTACCGGTTCTACTGAAGTGGTGAGAACTGCCTGAATCCTACTACAAGAAGGAAGGAAGGAAGGAAGGAAGGAAGGAAGGAAGGAAGGAAGGAAGGAAGGAAGGAAGGAAGGAAGGAAGGAAGGAAGGAAGGAAGGAAGGAAGGAGTGGTAGAATTCAAATATGTGAACAACTGGTTCTCTGTGTGGATGCTGCTTCCGGAAGTCTGTTCTGGGCCTGGGCAACAAAAAATTAGCTACTGGTTCTGCCAAAGTGGTGCGAACCGGCTGAATCCCACCACTGCTTATGACCATTTTTTACACTTATGACTGTTGCAGAATCCTCATGATCCTGTCCTTAAAATTCAGATGCTTGTCAACTAGTTCCTACTTATGACCATTGCTGTGCCCCAAGGTCATGTGATCACCATGATCATCAATGGTAATGCCAACACCACTGGCATCCCAATGGTATTGTGATCAAAATTCAGGCCCTTGGCAACTGACTCATATTTATGACGGTCGCAGTGTCCCAGAGTCCTGTGACCCCCTTTTGCAACCTTCTGACAAGCAAAAGTCAATGGGGGAAGCCAGGTTCACTTATTAACCATGTTACTAATTTACAACGGCAGCGATCCCCTTAGCAACTGTGGCAAGGAAGGTCAGAAAATGGAGCAAAATTCAACAAATGTCTCACCTAGCGATGGAAATTTTGGGCTCAATTGTGGTCGTAAATCGAGGAGAACCTGCACTGTTGCAACATACAGTAAATATTCTCCTATTGCCCCTTATAATTCTGTTGGTGATGGCTATTTCTGGGTTGCTGAGTTCCACGCGTTCAAAATCCCTGTCTCTCTGAGTCTGTTCAAGTATTTATTTCTTATTTTATTCATTTGTTTATAAAATACTTTGGCCATCAAATTGAAGTATTCTCCAACATCCACTCCTGGGTACTTACAGTAGTGGCCAAAATTGTGGAAACCTTTTGGGAAAAGTGTATTTTTGAGGTTAGATAGCTAATAACACCACTTTTTTTTTGGAGTAGTACCATAAAATTATATATCAATGGAAAGATAATTTAATCAAGAATGTAATGCAACAAAGTTTGTTCAATTATCTGTACTGTGTTCTATGAAAAGTTATAGCCAAATAACCAGAAAAAGGAAGCACAACTTGCCTAGGTTGATCTCAGGTAGCTTTCCTTCATCTGATTGTAGCCAATGAGCACGAGTGTTTAGAGAGCCAATTGGGTGTCATCTTGTTTTGGCCATGAGCCAATCGGATCACAGTAGGATTCAGTGATTGATGTCATGTATTGAAGCTGAGAGGAGGACATTTGTCAGTGTGTTATGTGATGGCTATCAAGCTGGTTGGGTTTTTTTGTGTTCTTTCATTGAGTGAGCTTGCAAAACGTAATAAAATTAAAGTAATGGTGCAAAGAGTTGACTGGTCGCCCAGAAAGCGATGTAAAATAGTATTATTCAGTGAACAAGGCTGCAGTTATAAAGAAACTGGAGGAAAAATTGGTGGAAAGTTAACCAAAGGTGGCATTCCTACTGTACACTTTTCCCAAAAGGTTTCCACAATTTTGGCCACTACTGTAATTACTTTTATTTCCACCTGGATTTTCTAAGGGCCAAATCCTCATATAAGAAGTCTATCTCCTAGTTAGCCGCTAGATGTGTGCCACACACAATTGTCACTAGATAACATTCCATCTGTTATAGGATTGTTGACTTGGTAGCATCATCCCTTGGGACTAACTAAGCAAAGAAGAAGCAGTGGGTGCCGGGAGCCACACGGCGCAACAACGGCAACCTTCTGAGACAATAACAGCACATGGGAATTTTTCAAAGAGTAAATATTCCTCCAGTCTAACTTTGTTTTGTGGAAGAAAAGCAAACAAACAAACAGAAGAAAGCTTGAGACGTGCAGATTTCCAGCTACCTGGACTTACACATACCAGATCTTTCTCAGCTATACCTAGTCCTCGGTTTACAGCATCTTGTTTAGTGACCGTTCAAAGTTACAACGGCACTGAAAAATGTAACTTACGAACATTTTTCACACTTATGACTGTTGCAGCCGTCCCCGCGATCACGTGATCAAAATTCAGACGCTTGGCAACTGGTTCAAACTTATGACCGTTGCTGTGTCCCAGGGGGGTCACGTGATCCTCTCTTGTGACTTCCTGACCAGCAAAGACGATGGAGAAGCCAGTTTCACTTAACAACCGGGTTACGAACTAATCACCTGCAGTGATCCACTTAACAACTCTGGCGTGAAAGGTCGTCAAACGGGGCAAAACTCACCGAACAAATGTCTCATTTAACAACGTAAATTTTGGAGTCCATTGTGGTCGTAAGTCAAGGACTATCTGCATAACTGACACCTATCTACTAAGCCAAGAAAAGCTCTGAAAATATTAATGTTGCGGTTTTGCACTCCCTTGCTCAAAAATTAAATCCACAAAATAGGGTTTTCATCTGAGCACACACAGATCTCCTTTAGCTGGTCCGTTACCCCACGTTGTTGTTGTTGTTAGTTGCGATGTCGTGTCCGACCCATCGCAACCCCATGGACCACGTTCCTCCAGGCCTTCCTGTCCTCTACCATCTTCTGGAGTCCATTGAAGCTCACGCCTCTTGCTTCAGTGACTCCCTCCAGCCACCACATTCTCTGTCCTCCCCTTCTTCTATTGCCCTCCATCTTTCCCAGCATTAGGCTCTTCTCCAGTGAGTCCTTCTTTCTCATTAGGTGGCCAAAGCACTTGAGTTTCAACTTCAGGATCTGGCCTTCTAAAGAGCAGTCGGGGTTGATCTCCTCTAGGACTGACCGGTTGAATTACCTTGCAGTCGAGGGGACTCGCAGGAGTCTTCTCCAGCACCAGAGTCCAAAGGCCTCAATTCTTTGGCGCTCAGCCTTTCTTTATGGTCCAGCTTTCACAGCCATACATTGCTATCAAATACAATCAAATTATTAGACTATAGGTAGTCCTCGACTTACAACAGTTCGTTTAGTGACCGTCCAAAATTACAACGTAACTGGAAAAAGTGACTTGTGACCGTTTTTCACATTTACGACCATTGCATGGTCACGTGGTCAAAATTCAGATGCCTGGCAACTGATTCGTCTCCCAGGGTCCTGTGATCCCCTTCTACGACCTTGTAACAAGCAAAGTCAATGGGGGAAGCCAGATTCACTTAACAACCATGTTACTAACTTAACCACTGCAGTGATTCACTTAACAACTCTGGCAAGGAAGGGTTGTAAAATGGAGCAAAACTCACTGAACGGCTGTCTCGCTCAGCAACGGAAAATTTGGGCTCGATTCTGGTCGTAAGTCGAGGATTACCTCTACAAGGAAAGGTGAGATACAGGTAGTCCTCATTTAGTGACCACAACCGGCAATGGCAAATTGGTCCTTAAGTGAAGCTGTCACTAAGTGAAACCACAACGGTGCTTGTGATCTTACTTCAGCTTTCTTTTGCTTTGCAGACCTGCGATGGTCGTAAAACTTTGGCTGGGAAATGAAAACTCAACAATAAAATCACAGCAATCCATTTTTCGGGGGGCTGAGCAGAATTTGAAAACAAGGTAGGTTGGTGCACATCCACCGATGTTTATAAGATTTACAAGGCTTGGTGAAGAATTTTGACAGGGAAATTGCAAAACTGTGCATTGGACAACAAGGAGAAGGAAGTGCTGCTCAAATGCCTTCTATCTTCTTATCTTCCATTTCAGCCTATTTGTTTCTGGACTGTTTATACAAACCATAAAACCTCGGCTAGAATATTCTTAATATTTAATAAATGAATTGCTGTTGGTCTCCCAACAGACAGAATGAATATTGCTCTTTTGAGCCGTTCTGTAACCCGGCTTATTTTTACAATTGCTAGTAGTTTGACTAATCTCTCTCTTACGCAGTCTATGTATATCATATTAGAAGTTCTGACAACCTTCCTCTGCTTTGAACTTGCTCCGGCTCACTAATTTATTTTCTAAAGTGTTGTAAAACACTTATAGAATCAAGATCACGTGAAGTATTAATACCACTTTACAATGCCTCAATTCTTTGACGCTCAGCCTTTCTTATGGTCCAACGTGGAATACTGCATCCAGTTTTGGTCACCACAATGTAAAAAAGATGTTGAGACTCTAGAAAGAGTCCAGAGAAGAGCAACAGAGATGATTAGGGGACTGGAGGCTAAAGCATATAAGGAACGGTTGCTGGAATTGGGTAGGTCTAGTT
The DNA here is from genome assembly GCF_001527695.2 of Protobothrops mucrosquamatus. Classification (NCBI taxonomy): domain Eukaryota; kingdom Metazoa; phylum Chordata; class Lepidosauria; order Squamata; family Viperidae; genus Protobothrops; species Protobothrops mucrosquamatus. The sequence goes on from NW_015389607.1 coordinate 175,553, forward strand.
TAACGAAGAGAAGGACGAGGGGGGACATGATAGCAGTCTTCCAATCTCTCAGGGGCTGCCCCAAAGAAGAGGGAGTCAAGCTATTTTCCAAGGCACCTGAAGACAGGACAAGAAGCAACGGATGGAAACTAATCAAGGAGAGAAGCAACCTAGAACTAAGGAGAAACTTCCTGACAGTGAGAACAATTAACCAGTGGAACAACCTGCCTCCAGAAGTGGTGAATGCTCCAACACTGGAAGTTTTTAAGAAGAGACTGGACAGCCATTTGTCCGAAATGGTATAGGGTTTCCTGCCTGAGCAGNAACAACCTTCGCCGCAAAGCGAAGGTTGGAGACTGGGCGATAACTTGCCAACTCATCTGGGTCCAGGGACGGCTTCTTGAGGAGGGGCCTCACAACGGCCTCTTTAAGGGCCGCCGGAAAGACACCCTCCTGCAAAGAAGCGCTAACAATTCCCTGGAGCCAGGCTCGTGTACCCTCCCGAGCTGCCAGTACCAGCCAGTACCAGCCAGGAGGGACACGGATCCAACAAACATGTGGTTGCATTCAGCCCTCCCAAGACCCTGTCCACATCCTCGGGCGCAACAGAGTCAAACTCTGGGTCCTGTGATCCCCTTCTGCGACCTTGTGACAAGCAAAGTCAATGGGGGAAGCCAGATTCACTTAACAACCATGTTACTAACTTAACCACTGCAGTAATTCACTTAACAACTCTGGCAAGGAAGGGTTGTAAAATGGAGCAAAACTCACTGAACCGCTGTCTCGCTCAGCAACGGAAAATTTGGGCTCGATTCTGGTCGTAAGTCGAGGATTACCTCTACAAGGAAAGGTGAGATACAGGTAGTCCTCGTTTAGTGACCACAACCGGCAATGGCAAATTGGTCCTTAAGTGAAGCAGTCACTAAGTGAAACCACAACAGTGCTAGTGATCTCACTTCAGCTTTCCTTTGCTTTGCAGACCTGCGATGGTCGTAAAACATTGGCTGGGAAATGAAAACTCAACAATAAAATCACAGCAATCCATTTTTCGGGGGGCTGAGCAGAATTTGAAAACAAGGTAGGTTGGTGCACATCCACCGATGTTTATAAGATTTATAAGGCTTGGTGAGGAATTTTGACAGGGAAATTGCAAAACTCTGTGCATTGGACAACAAGGAGAAAGAAGTGCTGCTCAAATGCCTTCTATCTTCTTATCTTCCATTTCAGCCTATTTGTTTCTGGACTGTTTATACAAACCATAAAACCTCGGCTAGAATATTCTTAATATTTAATAAATGAATTGCTGTTGGTCTCCCAACAGACAGAATGAATATTGCTCTTTTGAGACGTTCTGTAACCCGGCTTATTTTTACAATTGCTAGTAGTTTGACTAATCTCTCTCTTACGCAGTCTATGTATATCATATTAGAAGTTCTGACAACCTTCCTCTGCTTTGAACTTGCTCCGGCTCACTAATTTATTTTCTAAAGTGTTGTAAAACACTTATAGAATCAAGATCACGTGAAGTATTAATACCACTTTACAATGCCTCAGTTCTTTGACGCTCAGCCTTTCTTATGGTCCAACTTGGAATCCTGCATCCAGTTTTGGTCACCACAATGTAAAAAAGATGTTGAGACTCTAGAAAGAGTACAGAGAAGAGCAACAAAGATGATTAGGGGACTGGAGGCTAAAACATATAAGGAATGGTTGCTGGAATTGGGTATGTCTAGTTTAACGAAGAGAAGGACAAGGGGGGACATGATAGCAGTCTTCCAATCTCTCAGGGGCTGCCCCAAAGAAGAGGGAGTCAAGCTATTTTCCAAGGCACCTGAAGACAGGACAAGAAGCAACGGATGGAAACTAATCAAGGAGAGAAGCAACCTAGAACTAAGGAGAAACGTCCTGACAGTGAGAACAATTAACCAGTGGAACAACCTGCCTCCAGAAGCGGTGAATGCTCCAACACTGGACGTTTTTAAGAAGAGACTGGACAGGCATTTGTCTGAAATGGTATAGGGTTTCCTGCCTGAGCAGGGGGTTGGACTAGATGACCTCCAAGGTCCCTTCCAACTTTATTATTATTATTATTATTATTATTATTATTATTATTATTATTATTATTATTATTATTATTATTATTATTATTATTATTATTATTATTATTATTATT
>NW_015389607.1:180242-184413 GCF_001527695.2 Protobothrops mucrosquamatus
AAACTTCGCTTTTATTTCCAGTGAGAATACACTTTAATTTCTGAGCCGTTGTTGTGGAGATATGCTAATGGTAGAATTCTACAAGCTTGAAAAGAATTCCACAGGTTTTGCTTCAGGTTGGCGCAAACTGTTGTGCCTCTTTTTGTTACCAGACTTCCAGTCCAGGAACTCCAGAGCATTCCTGGAAGCCTGGCACTCAGACAAAGCAGTCATCAACAGACACATAGAGATAAACGACTTCTACATACCATTCAAAAGCAAAGACCAAAAACCTAAAAAGGAAACAAAAAGACCTCCTCGCCAGCAATCAACACCCAGGTGAGCAGAAATGATCACCAAGATTAACACTAGACCAGGGGTCGGCAACCTTAAACACTCAAAGAGCCACTTAGACCCGTTTCCCAGAGAAAAGAAAACACTGGGAGCTGCAAAACTTGTGCACGCAAGCGGCGTGCGAGGGCGCGCAAGGGGGGCAGCTTGATTGAAGAGTTTAATTAAAAAGAAATTGAGGCTGCTGTGTATGAGTTCTCTCTCTCTCTCCCTCCCTCCTTCCCTCCCTCTCTCTCCCCCTCCCTCTCTCTCTCCCTCTCTCCGATCTTCTGCTCACCTGGCAAGCTGGCTTCACGCTGTTCTCCGACAAGCTGACACACATTCTTATTGGGCTGGCTCTCTCCTGCCCTTGGTCTGCCAGTCCTCTTCCCCCACTCAGTGTGAGTGTGTGTGCACGTGTGTGTGTGTGTGAGAGAGAGAGAGAGTGTGTGTGTGTGCGTGTGTGTGTTTGAGAGAGAGAGAGAGGGAGGGAGAGAGAGAGAGAGAGCTACTGCTTCCTGCTTCCTGCTGAGATGCAGCAAAGGCAGGAGCCCCGCCCAATAAGCTTGTCAGCTTGTCCAAGAACAGCACTCTCTTTTTTACACACATACACATACAGAGAGAGAGAGAGAGAGAGAGAGAGAGAGAGAGAGAGAGAGAGAGAGAGAGAGAGAAGGGAAGCGCAAGTACCTCTCTCTGTCTCTGTCTCTCTCTCTCTGCAAATGGCAGAGGAGGCTGGGAGCTGCAGGAGAAGGCTCAAAGAGCCACATGCGGCTCCGGAGCCGCGGGTTGCTGACCCGTGCACTAGACCAACAATCAAGAAGCAAACAAGACCCCAATCTAGGAACTACTAACTCAGACAATCGAACAGCAAACAACAGTCTAATGAAGGAACCACCCAGAACACTCTCACCAACACTGACAGGGCAAGCTGCTTGTGTATAACCAGAGGGAAATCTCCATTCCCTTGCAGCACTGATGATGTTGCCTAGTTGGGTAATGGAATGACTGCAAGGAAATAACCAAGCTCAGAGAGCACCAGGTTATTTCACAGGATTGCATCTGTAGGGCTCAAAGAATCAAACATTCTTTTGCAAGCCATCTTGAACTCCTGGAGAAAAGCTAGAATGTCTATCTAATGAATCATCTCAAAGACTCCAGGTTTACTTAAGCCCAGCACATTTTAGATCATGGCTAATCAACACCTAGAAAGATCAACATTAGATAAAGAGATGCTAAGTCATGTAAAGCTTCATATGAACACTACCAACTAGTATTTGGTGCAGTGACAATACACAGCCTGTTCTTTTGTCCAAGAGCTATGAGTGGCCATAGCTTCTAGCTCAATGGTCCATTAGTGCCAACTGCATCTAGCATTATGTGCACAGTGGCCTTCTCTCTAAAAGAGGTTTCTTTTTCAAATGTATGTCTCCCCTGTTAGACCCTCAGATTGCATTCGGCCATGGAAGGTAAAGTTCCCTGTTCCAAATCTTGCAGATAAAATGCCTCCTGAGATGATGAGCAAAGGCTGTCTGCCATCTGCCAGCTTGGGTGTGGTTGATGGACCAATTGAGACAACATAGGAACAGCAGTTCTTCACAGGGGACACCATCTTCATCCCAAAGGAAACAGGATGGAGGAAGATGTTGGAAGAGTTCCCAAGATGAGTTGGTCAATTGGCTTTTAGAGTGACTGCCTAACTCAGTAGACAGCTTCATGGCATGGATAATGGGGAAAGAGAAAGGGAAGGGAAGAAGGAAAGGAAAGGGAAGGAAAGGAAAGGAAAGGAAAGGAAAGATAAAAGAAGGAGAGGAGAGTGGAAAGGAAAGGAGAAAGGAGAAAGGAAGGAAAGAGAAAGAAAGAGAAAGAAAGAAAGAAAGAAGTGGAGGGGAGGGGAGAGGGGAATAGAATAGAGTAGAGTAGAGTAGAGTAGAGTAGAGTAGAGTAGAGTAGAGAAGAGAAGAGAAGAGAAGAGAAGAGAAGAGAAGAGAAGAGAAGAGAAGAGAAGAGAAGAGAAGAGAAGAGAAGAGATCTCATTTTCTTTGCTACCTGACTCATGCAAGGATTACGGGCAGGACAGGAGCCCTTCCACAAGGCTGCCTCAATGCCTGCTGCCAGCCTCTGTGATCACCCTGAGCAGACACGGCAAAGACCTTGTTTTCTGTGAGCTATAACTCAACCACAAAGCCCACTAACAACCTCTGCTCATCTTTTCCCCCCCTTCCGCCCCCAGCGGCTAGTTAGATGCACCCATCTGTCGACAGACCACCAGTAAAGCTGTTGTATGTATGCTGATCCCTGGCTTCCACGTCTGTTTATTTATGACTTATTAGGTCCCCTGAAAGCCTTCATTAATTCCCCAGAATGATGACTTCATTCATTTAGACCTGACTGGTTTTCAGATGGTTGTTGTTAAATGAGCTCTCTTTCTTTTTAAGCACTGTATTCTTACTGGTGTGGTTGTTTCATTTTATGGTGGGGCTTGCGGTGTTTATTCAAGCAGCAATAAAAAAAAGGGAGGGAGGGAAAGAGGATTAACCAGACCCAACAAGATTGCTGGATTCCCCTGAGCTTTCGCTCTCCTGGACCAGGAAAAGGAAACACCAGATTTACCCTTGCAAATGTGAGAGGGACCTTGGAGTCCTAGTGGACAATCACTTAAATATGAGCCAGCCGTGTGTTGCAGCTGCCCAAAAAGCCAACACAGTGCTGGGCTGTATTAACAGAGGGATAGAATCAAGATCACGTGAAGTGTTAATATCACTTTACAAGGCCTTGGTAAGGCCACACTTGGAATACTACATCCAGTTTTGGTCACCACGATGTAAAAGGGATGCTGAGACTCTAGAAAGAGTACAGAGAAGAGCAACAAAGATGATCAGGGGACTGGAGGCTAAAGCATATAAGGAACGGCTGCTGGAATTGGGTTATGTCCAGTTTCATGAGGAGAAGGATGAGGGGTGATATGATAGCAGTCTTCCAATATCTCAGGGGCTGCCCCAAAGAAGAGGGAGTCAAGCTATTCTCCAAAGTGCCTGAAGGCAGGACAAGAAGCAATGGATGGAAACTCATCAAAAAGAGAAGCAACCTAGAACTAAGGAGAAATTTCCTGACAGTTAGAACAATTAACCAGTGGAACAACCTGCCTCCAGAAGCGGTGAATGCTCCAACATTGGAAGTTTTTAAGAAGAGACTGGACAGCCATTTGTCTGAAATGGTATAGGGTTTCCTACCTGAGCAGGGGGTTGGACTAGATGATCTCCAAGGTCCCTTCCAACTATTATTATTATTATTATTATTATTATTATTATTATTATTATTATTATTATTATTATTATTATTATTATTATTATTATTATTATTATTATTATTATTATTATTATTATTATTATTACAGGAGCAGCCTTCTATCTGAATGGATATACAACTGCCTGGCTATATCTTAACTACATTGCTTCAAAACCCAAAATAAGAGCACTAATTGGCATGCTTTTTTTTTGACGCAATTGCATATATTTAATATCTGTAAAAGTGAAAACCCTAAAAAAAGAGAGAGAGAGAGAGGACATAAAATTCCAGTTAGGTCTCTTTCTGCAGTTTTGCCTGACCTGGTTGTTATCGATCTGAAGATATTAGCGGTGACCTTGGAGACTCCGGCTCCCATTAGGAGGGAGACCTATGAAATGGATGAGAGATTTCTCCTTTATTCGTCCAAACCACTTAGAATTATTTTCATAAAAACAGGCTTAAATGGAAAAGGAAAAGCAAGTCCATTAGCAAAACAAAAATGGCCTAGGAGACATTAGAAAAATGACCTTTTCCTTCAGACGGAGATGCTTATGCCATCGACCCGTCTCTCAAC
>NW_015389607.1:185400-187900 GCF_001527695.2 Protobothrops mucrosquamatus
AATATAATATAATATAATATAATATAATATAATATAATATAATATAATATAATATAATATAATATAATATAATATAATATATATGTATAATATACTGTAATGCAATGCATATTGTATTATATTATAACATAATATAAATATATAATATAATCTAAAATGTAATGTAATGTAATATAATATAATGTATAATGTATTGTATTGTATTGTATAGGAAGGAAGGAAGAAGGAAGGAAGGAAGGAAGGAAGGAAGGAAGGAAGGAAGGAAGGAAGGAAGGAAGGAAGGAAGGAAGGAAGGAAACAAGGAAGAAAAAAATAGCAGAATAACAGTTGGAAGGGACCTTGGAGGTCATCTAGTCCAACCCCCTGCTCAAGCAGGAGATCCTATAACATTTCAGACAAGTAGCTGTCCAGTTTTTTTTAAAAAAAAACTATCTACAGGTACTTAAAAAGATACTTACTCATCATTAATTGATTCTGGAAGGCACAATGAGTACCAAAAACAACGAGTACCAAGCACATTTTTCCCATAAGGAATAATGTAGTGAGTCACAAGGCAGCTGACACAGAACAAGTTCTGGCTCGTGTGTTGTGTACCAAACAAACTATGAGTACCGGGACAACATTTTCGCGTCAAAATGCATTGAGTACCAGATTTGATGAGTTCCAAAGCAGCTGAGGTACCACTGTGTTTGAAGAATTATGTAACGTAGGAGAGATTCCAATTCAGTTTCGGCCTTCACGACTACCATCGTGAATGTGTTGTTTAAATATTATCTACTTTCTGCGTGATGTATAAATACAGAGAATAAAACGGCGTCACCCTCCGCTTTAGGAAAGCGTAGGAAAACTACAGGAGGAAATCCACTGGTTAGTACATATGCATATGCATGAAACAGATGTCCCCATTATCATCCATGCTCCCAGGGAAGCGCAAAGATTCCCCATCAGTTTGTTGCATTTGGCAAAGCAGCAATGACTCTACGTTGCCCAGGGACACCAGATTCTCATCAAGCCTAGTTCAAAAGATCACCAAATGTCCAGACAGAATATTTGGCCTAGTGCCAAAACCATTCTCTGTCTATTGCAGTGTTGTTGTCTTTCCCCAAATCATTTCTCTTCAGAATCCTAACCACTGGTCACTGTGATTATAAATGAAGAAGCTGGTTCACCTTCAACAATTAACAGCTTCCACACATTCTCAGTTTGATGAGCCGAAAATGTATTTTTTACTAGATCTGCCAGATTATTTCTTTCTTTTAAATGTGCCTATATCTTGTCTCTGGTCCTGTCAAGACTCCACAGGGCAGCTGACGGCACGATTTAAATACCGCAGCATAGATAACCCAATATTAAACCAAAGCTAATCTGAAATATGCCATCACATGATCTTGGGACACAGCAACCATCATAACTTTGAGCCAGATGCCAAGCATCCGAATTTAGATCACGTGATCATTGAGATGCTATAACGGTTGTAAGTGTGAAAAGCGGTCATAAGTCACTTTTTTCAGTGCTGTTGTAACNGTGCTGTTGTAACTTTGGACGGTCACTAAATGAACTGTTGACTTACACAGGCAAGTCCACGTAGATGTCTGGATGAGACTGCAGAATGGGTTTGTCCATGTACTAATAGAAGAGAATATTCATAGCTCGGTTCTTGCAGACGTTTCACTACCCAACTAGGTAACATCATCAGTATCACCATGTTCAGAGAGCACCGAGGGCCTCACAGTTTATCCTTATGTCTTGCAGTATATTTTCACCCTCCAAGAACAGAAGAAGCTTTTTGAATGAGAAATGTTTTCAAAGGGAAAAAAAACGGTCCAGTTGCCTTTTGGGGGGGAAAAAGCACCACGATGTAAAAAAGATGTTGAGACTCTAGAAAGAGTACAGAGAAGAGCAACAAAGATGATCAGGGGACTGGAGGCTAAAACATACAAGGAAAGGCTGCTGGAATTGGGTATGTCTAGTTTAACGAAGAGAAGGACGAGGGGGGACAGGATAGCAGTCTTTCAATATCTCAGGGGCTGCCACAAAGAAGAGGGAGTCAAGCTATTATCCAAAGCACCTGAAGGCAGGACAAGAAGCAACAGATGGAAACTAATCAAGGAGAGAAGCAACCTAGAACTAAGGAGAAATTTCCTGACAGTTAGAACAATTAACCAGTGGAACAACCTGCCTCCAGAAGTGGTGAATGCTCCAACACTGGAAGTTTTTAAGAAGAGACTGGACAGCCATTTATCTGAAATGGTATAGGGTTTCCTGCCTGAGCAGGGGGTTGGACTAGATGACCTCCAAGGTCCCTTCCAACATCATCATCATCATCATCATCATCATTATTATTATAACCTAAATTATTGAGAATCTTCATAGACATCCCTCAAAGTCTAAAACACTGCTCCAGTATTCCTTATGATCCCGCTCATAAAAACCAAGCAATTAACAGCAATGAATTTTAGAGGAAACCTACTATTTGTCAATTAACCTTCAAAGACCTCCC
>NW_015389607.1:192900-227697 GCF_001527695.2 Protobothrops mucrosquamatus
TTTCTTGACACAGCTGTGAAGTGAATTTCTGCAGCAGTTACGTTAGTAACACAGTTGTTAAGTGAATCTGCCTTCCCCATTGACTGCTTGTCAGAAAGTCGCAAAAGGGGATCACATGAGTCTGGGACACTGCAACCGTCATAAATATGAGTCAGCTGCCAAGCTTCTGAATTTTGATTACGTGATCATCGGTGTGCTGTAATGGTCATTAGTGTGAAAAAGTCATAAGTCGTTGTTTTCGGTGCTGTTGTAACTTCAAGCTGCCTCTAAACAAATAGTTGTAAGTTGAGGAAGACCTGTATTCATAGAATGAAGCAAGAGTAAGCATACCTTATAACAGTGATGGCGAACCTATGGCACGAGTGCCAGACGTGGCACTCGGAGCCCTCTCAGTGGGCATATGTACTGTCGCCCCAGCCTGCCTCCCCCCTGGCCCCCTCCACACCAGCAGCCCCCCCAGAGGAGAGTCACCCCCAGGTATGGCCCGCTTGGAGCAGTGCAGCCAAGGACATGGCAGCTGGGCAGTGGGGACAAGACTCCGCCCTTGCGCTCCATCGCAAACAGATGATGCTGCAGGGCACGGGTGGAGGGTGTGGCCGGCGTGGCACTACTGGGCCACCTGGGCGATCTGTGGGCCGTGGAGGTGGTGGGTGGCCCTGCGGGTGGGTGGGCGCGGGGCAGGGGTGGAGTGGGGGTGGGGCGGTGCAGGGGTGGGGCAGTTTTTGGGCACTCAGCGTCTAAAAGGGTTGCCATCACTGCCTTACAATCTGACATAACAGGATCTATTATGTCATCTTTGTTCGTGTGTTGATGGCACACAACACTCAAAAGCCTGGGGAAGGTCTTACCACAAACAATAAATCTATATTTTTTATTATGGTCATAGACCAGAGTTAGTTCTTATTTCCCTATAGCAGGGGTGTCAAACTCAATTTCATTGAGCGCCGCATCAACATTGTGGTTGCCCTTGGGGGGTGGGGGGTGGCCAGGGTGGGTGCAGCCTACTGGGTGGGTGTGGATGGAGTGGGTGTGGCCTAATGGGTGGGTAAGGCCAGCTCTACATTGTTCGCCCCATGCCTGCCGAAATCCCTCGGTGGGAAGGTAACAGCATTCCATGCACCTTTGGCACATAGTCATGCTGGCCACATGAACAGAGATAATGTCTTCAGACAACACTGGCTCCCTGGAGATGAGCACTGTGCCCTAGAGTCAGACACAACTGGACAGGGAAATCTTTACCCTTATTGTCGTACCATGAACAGGAATCTGTTTGAGAAGAGATTGTGATCCTTTGTTGAGCAATGCCATTAAGACGACATGAAAGAACAACATTGTTGGGACGCATCGGAGCAACAAATTAATTAAGAGTAAAATGCATTGCCTCCTTGAGAAATCTATGGGCAAGGTCTGAAGAAAAAGAAAACAATCGAAACAATTATAATGAATAGGAGCTTTATTACCGACGTCACCCAGATCTATAACAATATCTTAAGGCAAAGTGAACGAGCAAGAAAAAAATGTATGGATGAAGTCAACAGATGGCATGATTTTCTACAGACATTATGCTTCTGCTAAGTGGGTGTCACATTGTCTTAAGAGAAGCCAGCCCAGGCAGCACAAACAGAGAAAGGTCCAACACTAATTCATTGGACAACTTCCAATGCTTCTGGCATTACACATTTCACAAAGAAAAAATGACTTGATCTGGCAACTATCAATACATCCCAACGCCAGTGCATCTTAACTGTTTTATTGTGGCTTTGTATTTGGGGGACATAAATGGTTCTGTTCATCAGTTCTTTGATAATATGTTAATAAAGGTGGAATCAGCATGGGTAGTAAATTTATTTATAAAATGCTATAACAGAAGAGTTGGAAGTGACCTTGGAGGTCTTCTAGTCCAACTTCCTGCTTAAGTAGGAAATCCTATACCAGGGCTAGGCAACCTTGGCTCTTTTATGACTCGAAGACTTCAACTCCCAGAATTCCTGAGCCAGCCATGCTGTCATAAAAGAGCCAAGGTTGCCTACCCCTGTCCTATAACATTCAACACAAGTGGCTATCCAATCTCTTCTTAAAAGCCTTCACTGATGGAGCACCCACAACTTCTGGGGGCAAGCCGTTCCACTGATTAATTGTTCTCACTGTCAACGGCCACAACTTTGCAAATAAAAGTGGTCTGAACATTGTGGAAACTTCAGTTCCACCAGAGCGGTGGATCCTGTAGCTTTTATGCATTCGTTAAAGTTAGTGAATTTGAGATACCTCAATTCAAAAACTGTTGCAGTATAAGGCATCATTTATACTGCACCTAACTCAAGGGTACAAACAGACAAACAGATAATCACCATGAGAGTTTTTGTATTATATACATATAATTACAGAGAATATTAGGAATGTTAGTAATGTTAAGGTTTTTCAAAATACCTCGTCTTTCATTTATGGAAAGAACAATAAATAAATCTTAAAATCAAATGAAGCCTATCATTTCATGATATTTTTTTTAAAAAAAAGAATATGCCTTAGTACTGGGCATACTTACTGTAATACTCATATTAATACTGTATCAAAAAGATATGTCATATATTTTGTCTATAATATATATATGATTTGTTTATGTTGCCTATAATATATATAGAGCATCTTATATGTGATATATACAGGTAATTCTCGACTTATAACAGTTCATTTAGTGACCGTTCGAAGTTACAACAGCACTGAAAAAAGTGACTTATGGCCGTTTTTCACACTTATGACCGTTGCAGCATCCCCAGGGTCATATGGTCAAAATTCAGACACTTGGCAACTGGTTCATATTTATGACGGTCGCAGTGTCCCAGGGTCACGTGATCCCCTTTTGTGACCTTCTGACAAGCCAAGTCAGTGGGGAAGCCAGATTCACTTGTTACTAACTGAACAATTAACTTAACAAAGAAGGCAAGCAAGGTTATAAAATGGGGCAAAGCTCATTTAACAATTGTCTCACTTAGCAACATAAACTTGGGACTCAATTGTGGTCATACGTTGAGGACTACCCACACAATATTGTGTCTATGTTATTTGTTTTTATTTATTTATTTATTCAAATGTATTTGCCACCTGTCTCAATCTCAAAGTGATAGCAATAAATTTGATTTTGTGCTAGATAACAAATGGGTTTATTCGGTGCTAGAGGCAGAGTCAAAAATGAGCTTATGCGGTTTTAGTTTTAACTAAGCATTCGCAGAAATCCAGACTGGCTTTTTGTTCACATGTATTTGCACCTTGACTTAAAAATTGCAGGAAAAGAAGCCTGGCTCCTGGAATTGCTAAGAATAAATCTTCCGTCTGAATTATTATTCATGTGTTTTCTCGGCTGACTGAATTAATGAAGGATCGTGTGGTACCAAGTATTGTACGTACATCATCCTGTACATAAAGAAAGTCACCATTTGATAAGGTTCATGAAATGAGTCTCTGAAAACATTTGAAACCATGCACTGATTTATTATGACACAGGCAAAGAATCACAGAAGAACCATCTGAATGACATCTATTTTGTAATGGAATTTCACAAAAACAGCAATAGCGTTAAGATATTTAATTTAATGGCTGAAAGAGTAAAGTGTATAATGAGCCACAACACACAGTTGTAGTTGATTGAGTGGAGAATGTGGGCGCCTGCTTGAGGCAATCTACATTATGATTGGTTGCTGGGTGTAAAGGGGGAGTTTCCCTTTTTTTCCTGCCTTTTTTTTTTTCTTCTGCTCTGTACACTTTTTGATTTACCTCATAATGTTCCTGACTATCTTGTCTGCTCATGCATGAAGCAATCTATGCTGTGATTGGTTGCTGTGGGTGTAAAGGGGGAGCTTCCCTTTTTTCCCGCCTTTTCTCTTCTCTGTGCTCTGTACACTTTTGGATTTACCTCATGACTATCTTATCTGCTCATGCATGAGGCAATCTACATTATGATTGGTTGCTGGGTGTAAAGGGGGAGTTTCCCTTTTTTCCCACTTTTTTCTTCTCTGTGCTCTGTATGCTGTTCTGTGATTTACCTGACGATTTACCACGTGGTATATTAGCATCTCTTGACTTCATTGGGACACCTGCTGTGCAATTCCTTGACAAATAGGATTCCCTGCTCCTATTTTTAGCGGCTCAGTTACCCTAACAGACTTAATAAAATGTGACAAAGTACCCTCCAGAAAATTAATTGATAGTGAAGTCGTACGCAGTCAACGCTCCACCATAAATTTATACAGAGATGTTAAAATAAAAACCCCTTTGAATAACGCTTGTCTAGCCAGGGCCTTTATTGAGCATGAAGGTTTAATTATTTGCGCATTGTAGACAGCGCACGTTTGCTAATTAGATCAGAAAAACACTGCAGTTGACAAGGCACACTTTAATGGTCAGTTAATGAGCCACTTGGAGCAATGACTAATTCATACATACAGAGAAACATGTCAAATGCACATAGAAGTTAGACCCACTTTGGCAGGAGAAAGATAAAGAAACTTAGCTGAAGCTACACAAAATGGCAAAATACAAAATTTTACATTTAAAGAAGATATCTATGGAGATTCCCAGTCACGGTGGTCCCAAAGGTGCTTTTTAAAGAACCAACTGAACTTTCTTTGTTTTTCCTTGAAGACATTTTGTTTCTCATCCAACAAGCTTCTTCAGTTCTGACTGAATGGTGGAGGATGGAAGGATTTATATTCCTTGCAGTCATCTGGTTATTAGCACTCCTTCTGAGGGTTGTTGAGGCCATACCTGTGTTCCGCAACACAGTTCTTTAAGCACTTCTAAGAGGGTTACACGCCCATTTGTCCTATTTGGGTGACGCTGAGGGCACAGATAGACCTCCAAGTGGCCTCAACAACTCACAGAAAGAGCACTAACGACCAAATGACTGGAAGGGATATAAATCCTTCCATCCTCCACCATTCAGTCTGAGCCAAAGAAGCTTCACAGGATTGAAAAGAGGAATGTACAGGTAGTCCATGACTTGTGACCACAATTTTGAACAGTCACTAAGTGAATTGTAAGTTGAGAACTACCTGTAAAACAATCCTCTGTTTCATTTAAGAGAAGGGCTTTAGTAAAACTCATCTGTTATGCCAATGGGTACCCCTCATTGCTAAAGAAATGCCCAAGGTAGAGCCACTTACTTGAACGAGTTCATCCACCCCGCTGGCGGTTCTCACAAGCCGTACGAGGTCTTCCTGCATCATGTCCACCCACCGTTTTATCCTACAGAAACGGAAGAGAAAGAGAAGAAAGAGGGATCATCAGATCAATGGCGCACAGCTAGGAAGATCAGAGGGATGCAGGAGGCCTGACAGATTATTTTCCATGGCGGGGGGGGAGGCTGACTCAAGAGGTTCCTTTGATAGTGCTGGGAAGCTGCTCTGGTCCCATTTTTTCAATCCCATTCTTCTTCTGCTTGCTCGGTATCTCCTGTAAAAACGTGGCACGTTTGGATGTGAGCAAATCTGCATTCTTAGATTCAGGCAAATCTCGTTTCCTAGTAGACTAAAGGCAGCAAAATATTGTCTATCAGCTGTAAGAAAATGGCAGTGAATAGTCAAAACCAATTTATTAAAAATGTCCTTCCTTCCTTCTCACAGCTTTCCTTTCCTTTCTTTCCTTTTTCCCTTTCTCATTTTTCTTCCTTCTTTTTCCTTTCTTTTCCCTCATTCCTTTTCTTCCCATTTCTCCTTCCTTCCTTCCTTCCTTCCTTCCTTCCCAGCCTTGTTTCCTGCTTTTTTCTTTTCCCATTTTCCTTCCTTCTCTTTTTTCTTTCTTTTCCTTCCTTCCTTTTCTTCCTCTCCTTCCTTCCTTTCGTTCCTTTCCTCCCTGTCTCCTTTCATTCCCTCCCTCCCTCCTTCCTTCCTTCTCATCTCTTCCTTCCTTCCTTCCTTCCTTCCTCTCTCCCTTCCTTCCTTCCTCTCCCTTCCTTCCTTCTCATCTCTTCCTTGCTTCCTTCCTCTCTCCCTTCCTTCCTTCCTCTCCCTTCCTTCCTTCCTTCCTTCTCATCTCTTCCTTGCTTCCTTCCTCTCTCCCTTCCTTCCTTCCTTCTTCTCTCCCTTCCTTTCTTCCTTCTCATCTCTTGCTTCCTTCCTTCCTTCCTTCCTTTCCCTTATCACTATATTAATATATTACAAGAGGGTTTTTTATATATATACTGGCCTAAGGCCATAATTAAGTTACCTTGATTTCATATTTCAAATTCATGCCCAAGTAGAAGGTGTTTTTATTTGACGTGTGAAAAGTATTCCGTATCTCCCTTGCTTTTATTTTGCTTTCTTCCTCTCTCTCCTTCCCCAACTTTTAAGATCAGAGAGGCAGAAGACCTTCTGCAGCCTTTGAATTCTTTACTTTTTTGTTTTTTACTTTCTTTACTTTTTTACTTAACAGCCTCTTGGAACCTCTTCTGAGAGCCCCATCTGATCTGAGCAATCCAGTGACTGAAAATTATTCAAGCAGTTTCTTTTCTGTGCATGTGAAAAGGAGCTAAGCTCAGCGGTACCCACAAGGGGGAGGTCAAAAGCAGAAAGATCAAAATCAAACCAATTACTTTTACAGTAATTGCCCCCACCCAAAAAAAGAAAAAGGAATTCCACTTTTTAAACTGCAAACAATAAAGTGATTTCTGCATTTACCGATTCCTCACTTCAAGAATGCCCAGGTATTGATGTTGGTTTAAATCAGAAAATAGTGCCTCCGTGTAAATCGTGGCCAGAAACTGATTAATTTATTCCCTTCTAATAAATAAACTAACTGCCAGGAAGCCCAAGACTCCACCTCATCCTAGGATTCAGCAGAGGAAATAAAAATGATGTTATTTTCACAAATGAAGATAAATGAGGCCTGAGTCACTGGTAAGGGAAGAGCAAGCAATTTTAGTGTTGACGGCAGCATAAATTTTGACTTTCTTTTCACCCATTTTAGAATAGAGCTGGGAGCCAAAGATTACAGGTAGTCCTCAACTTACGACAGTTTTTTTAATGACCGTTCAACATTACAACGGCACTGATAACAGTGACTTTATGACCGCTTTTCACACTTGTGACCCTTGCAGCATCCCCATGGTCGTGTGACTTACATTCAGGTGCTTAACAACTGGTCCCTATTTATGACGGTGTCCCGGGGTCACATGATCCATTTTCACAACCTTCTGACCAGCAATTTAAGAACCGTATTGCTAACTTAACAAACTGCAGCGATTCACTTAGCAGCTGTGTCGAGAAAAGTCGTAAAATGGGACACAGCTCACTTCACAAATGTCTCCCTTTGCAACATAAAACTCTGGGCTCGGTTGCGGTCTTAATTCGAGGACTACCTGTACTAGAGAATAATTGAAACAACTTGGCATTGGCTAGAGCAGGAGAGGAGCCAGCCGCAAACAGCTGCCTTAGATGCAAACATGAAGCTGCCCGTCCAGAACATGTTGTAAGGTCTTCCACAGGAAGACAACAGAATGAGATCCCGACGGCGTTGATTTTTGCACGCTCGCTGCTTCGGCCTCTTGCTTTGCCGTGAAAAGCGTGCATAATTCACAAGTCAAGGATGGGCACAGCTTGAAGAAAAAAATATATAAATTCACAGAGAAAAAGAGAGAGAGAGAGAGAGAGAGAGAGAGAGAGAGAGAGAGAGAGAGAGAGAGAGAGAGACATTATAGGCCTCAGGATTATATCTGCAATGATTAGGAGCAAGGGTTTCCCTTGTGTGTTATGTAACACAAGCGTTGTAGGAAGAAAAGATTGAATCAGCATGTAAAAAACAAGCAGAGAGGGATGGAGGGAAAAAGGATCGCTTTACAACAAGGGTGGACACCTGTCCCCATCAGTCTCCATCGGCCCCCTGAAGCCCCTTAATATGGGACCATGGACATTCAGGGTTAAACTTCAAAAGTGAAATTTTGAGAGGCATCAAGATGCTAAAACCAAGGTGGAAATGACGGTACATTTTCTGCGTAGGGTGCAAGCAACCGCTGGTAAAGCCTTCTCCACAGACCTAAATCTTTAAAAACTGTGGGGGAGGGGGAATCAGGGCCTATCAATCATTTTTTGGGGGGGTTTAGGCTTCACTCGGGCAAATCGTGCAAGTAGACGGGTGACAGGAAGAGATCTTTTGATCAAGTTGCTTTATTGCTGCAAGGCCTTTCCTATTCAGAGGTAGGCAACCTTGGCTCTCATGCTTTGTCATAGGTTGACAGGGGTTAATCCTTCAATCAGAAAAGCATAGGTCCTTGTGCCCTGTTGCTGTGTGGGACCACTCTGATCTCTTGCTGTTGCCCACTTTAGTCCTCAGAGGTGACTTCCTGCAAATTATCAGCTTGTTAGGAGGCTGAGCTGGACCATAATCCAGAAAATGTATCCTACGTGTGACTATAGAGATTCTCAATCATCCAGGTCAGTGATGGCGAACCTTTTAGAGACCAAGTGCCCAAAACCCGCCCCCCACCCCCGTCCCTGCTCTGCTCTGCCCACTGGGCCACCCACCACCTCTACGGCCCACCACAGATCACCCAAGTGGCCCAGCAGCGCCATGGTGGCCACGCCCTCTGCCCATGCCCCGCAGCATCATCTGCGTGCGACGGGGCGCAAGGGCAGAGTCTTGTCCCCACTGCTCGGCTACCATGTCCTTGGCTGTGCTGCTTCGTGTGGGCCTCGCGCAGGGGTGACTCTCCTCCCGGGGGGCTGCTGGTGAGGAGGGGGCCATGGGAGGAGGTGGGGCTGGGGAGATGGTGCGTGTGCCCACAGAGCCATAGGTTCGCCATCACTGATCCAGGTCATGGTTTTCCCAAAGGTGCTTTTTCCAAAAGACAACTGGACGTTCTTCCCCCTTCCTCTTTTGAAAACATTTCACTTCTCGCTCAAGAAGTTCTCAGAACTGAAGCAGCTTCTTGGGTGAGACGTGAGATGTTTTCAAAGGGGGGGAAAAAACCAAGAGAATCCAGTTGTAGGATACCCAAGCACCTTTGGCTGTCCTACATGTGAAACTTCTCTGGCACTTTTCTCCAGCAAGGATCTTATAATCCTCTTTGACAGTGTGCTGTTGATTGGGCACTGCCACGGTTAACCTAAATGGATGCCCACCACACTTTATCTTCTAAAGAACATTGAGGAAATTCCAGATATATCTATGGTTCTTTTTCAAAACTGTCCACCGTTCGGTGAAATGGGAGCTTCCAAACTCACACAGAATGTCATTTTAGATAAGGGGACAGGAATGGGAGATAGGAGGAACTTAAAATGTTACTCAATGGAAAGTGGTCCAGCCTTTACCTTTTAAACGATATAGACTTATCAATAAAGCAGGTAATGGTCTGTCTGTTCTTCCCCCACTGTGGTAGGCAAGAGAAGAAGTAATGGATGGAAACTAACCAAGGAGAGAAACAACCTAGAAATTTCCTGACAGTGAGAACAATTAACCAGTGGAACAACTTGCCTCCAGAGGTTGTGGGTGATCCATCACTGGAGGCTTTTAAGAAGAGACTGGACAACCATTTGTCTGAAATGGTATAGGGTTTCCTGCCTGAGCAGGGGGTTGGACTAGATGACCTCCGAGGTCATTTCCAACTCTGTTATTCTTGTATTCTGAGGTCAGCTAATGTATTAAAAACAATTTCCATTTACAACAGGTTATTTCCATTTTCAGCACTTTTGTTTTAAGTGGGCTTTAAGTCCCCTAGTCAAAGTCCACGTCCATTATATTAATCCTTCCATTCTATTTTTCCTCATTAAATTAATACATGCATATGTCAAGTACAAAATAATTTGCATCATGTACTGTCATAAATATAGGAGGCGACAGGCGTCGTCAGAAAAAAAACACGCTATTTAAGCAATTTGAGAAGAGGACCGTGATAAAGCAGTTAAATGAAAATTACCTCATATAAAAAAAATAAAAAAAATCCAGGACTTAATTGAGGCAGGTTTTGCTGCTTCTGACTGGTTCCTGGAGGTGTTTCATTAAAAGCTCTTAAAACCAGTTATCTACGTGCTGCTAATATGAGGAAAATTAATCAGTCACTAATCTGGCTCTTATTGCTATGCTCTGAAATCCACTTATTGCTCCTCATATTTAAGCCTCTGGAAATAATTCGTGTACAATAATTCTGACGGTGGCGTTTCAGCATGTATTACTGTTGTTTCTATTTAAAACAGTTCTTGGCACCCCAAAGCACCACAAATTCTTCTTTCGTTGCAGTTGTATTTTTAGCCACAGAAGCAACATGGAATCCGATTTCAGATTTCAGTCGGGCCTTCGCAGAATAAACTAGCATGTGGCAATACGAAAACATGAACTGAGCTAACAGGATGGGTTTCTGTTAGCTGAACTGAGCGTGACGCTCTCTTATCCACCTTTGGGCATAAAAAGTAGGCTTCAAATGATAAAAGCAAGCATTTCCAATAGAGCAGGGGTCTTCAACCGTGACAACTTTAAGACTTGTGGACTTCAACTCTGCAGAAGTCTCCATCCAGCATGATATCAGTGTTCCCATATTTGAAGGGCTGCCACAAAGAAGAGGGGGTCAACCTATTCTCAAAAGCACCAGAAGGCAAAACAATGGATGGAAACTAACCAAGGAAGGAAGCAACCTGGAATTAAGGAGAAACTTCCTAACAGTGAGAACAATTAACCAGTGGAACAACCTGCCTCCAGAAGCGGTGAATGCTCCAACCTGCCTCCAAAAGTTGTGAGTGCTCCAACACTGGAGGCCTTTAAGAAGAGATTTGTCTGGAATGGTACAGGATCTCCTGCTAGAGCAGTGATGGCGAACCTTTTAGAGACCGAGTGCCCAAACTGCAACCCAAAACCCACTTATGCATCGTCGGGTGCCGGGTGGGTGTGGCCCATTGGCTGGGTGTGGCTGTGGTGGTAACGGCAGACTGGGTGGGACTAAAAAGTTCAATCAATCAATTCCAACTTTGCAAGATCTTTTTTTTTCCCCGTGAGAAATTGAAATTGACTGATTGATTGAACCTTTTTTTTTTTTTTGCACACGGCGGTGGAGGCCTAAAGCGAAAAGGTTTTATAAAACCCAGCTGAAGGCCTAGGACTGGGGTGACGGCACGCATGCTCACCCGTGCCATAGGTTCGCCATCATTATGCTAGAGCAAGGGGTTGAACTAGAAGACCTCCAAGGTCCCTTCCAACTCTGATGATGTTCTAATTGTTCCACAGTCTTAAAGTTGCCAAGGTTGGAAACCCCTGCAGTAGAGGTAGTCCTTGACTTATAACCATTCGTTGGTGACCGTTCAAAGTTACAACAGCACTGAGGAAAAGCAACTTAGGACTTGGTCCTCATCCTTATGACCACTGCAGTATCGCGCACAATCATGTGATCAAAATTCAGGTGTTTGGTAGCTAGCATCCCGAGGTCACGTGATCGCCATTTGCAACTTTCCCAGTCAACTTCTCACAAGCAAAGTCAAGGGGGGAAGCTGAACGTCCTTACTGAATGCATGATTGACTTCATAACTGCCGTGATTTGCTTAACGAAGTGACAGAAAAGGTCATAAAATCGGGGTGCTACTCACTCAGCAACTGCCTTGCTTAGCAACGGCAATTTTGGTGCTGATTCTCATCGTAAGTTGAGGACTACCTGCCAAGTCCTTATCCTACCTTATTCTTTATCCTTATCTTTATCCAAAAAGATCTTGACAAACTTGAACAATGGGCCCTGTCCAACAAAATGAAGTTTCAATATGGAGAAAAGCAAAGTGTTACCTTTAGGCAGGAAAAAATCAATGGTACAAGTACAGATTGGGTGAGACCTGGCTTAAAAACAGTAATTGTGAGAGGGACCTTGGAGTCCTAGTGGACGATCACTTGACTATGAGCCAGCAGTGTACAGCAGCAGCCAAAAAAGCTAACACAATCCTGGGTTGCATAAACAGAGGCATAGAATCAAAATCACGCGAAGTATTAGTACCACTTTATAAAACCCTAGTAAGACCACACCTGGAATACTGCAGCCAATTTTGTTCACCATATCACAAAAAAGATGTTGGGAGTTTGGAAAAAAACCAGACAAGAGCAACTAAGATGATCCAAGGCCTGGAGACTAAAACATATGAAGAACGGCTGCAGGACTTGGGTTTGGCTAGTCTACAGAAAAGAAGAAATGGGGGAGACATGATAGCAGTGTTCCAGTATCTGAGGGGCTGCCACAAGGCAGAGGGGGCCAGGTTGTTCACCAGAGCGAAGGACGAGAAACAATGGTTGGAAACTGGTCAAGGAGAGAAGCAACCTGGAATTAAGGAGAAACTTCCTGACAGCGAGGACAAATAACCAGTGGAACAGCTTGCCTCCAGAAATCGTGGGGACTCCATCACTGGAGATTTTTAAGAAGAGACTAGACAGTCACTTGTCTGAGTTGGTATAGGTCCTCCTGCTTGAGCAGGGGCTGGACTGGAAGACCTCCAAGGTCCCTTCCAGTTCTATTCTATTTATTTATCTTTTCAGGAAGTCCTTGACTTACAACCACAAGCCCAGTTTTCAAATATCAACGTACCGGCACTGTTTCACACTCTGGCGCACTGAGCATTTAAGGAGTCTTAGAAGCAGGATAGAAAGAGCGTGGACGCTTTTGAACTCTAAAGCTGGAGAAGACTTCTGAGAATATCCAGGATAGCCGAGAAACAAACAAATAGATCATCAAACAAATCAACCGATGGATGTTGATAAATGTGGTACGAAGTGCATCATGGTCCAAAAACAGCTAAGTGGAATTGGAGCTAGTTAGGACTTTCCTGGGATGCTCCCAGGGGTATAAACTAGACTGAGGAGATGGATTATACCACAAAACAATATATCACTATCCACTCTAATGACCACCACTGTGGGAGTTACCCTCAACATTTTAATGTCTGGAAAATTAGCCAAACCCTGCTAAGTTCTCAAAATCCTGAAACGAAAAGAAGTGGCAGAATAAATCTCATTTAATAGGATTTAATGAAATAATATCACCTTTTTACATAGGAACGTTATGCCTGGAAGGCTATTATCAGCTTTAAATTCATAGCCTGGCTAATTTATATCTAAGTGAATTTTCTTCAAAACTAATAAGCATTTCATTTTAGCCTTGGGGGGGGGAGGAAGAAATGAATGAACAAATGAACGAATGAATGAATGAATGAATGAATGCTGAAGGATTGTGTGTGTGTGTTGTGTGTGTGTGTTAAAATTCAGCCGAGAGATCCTGACACAAATATAGGAGGCAATAAAAGGTTAAAAAAGAGTTTTAAAGAGGATTTTATACAAATGAGGATTTATAAAAAGAAAAAAAGAAGTACATTTCTCACAGCAATTCTGACTTTGCCTGAAAAAAAAGTTTTGATTGCACCATTTTTCTTGCCAAGTATTGGAGAACAGACATTGTAACATATGCAAGAATGAAGAATATCCTTAAGCTCGTCAAGTCAAGAAGTTATCAGGGTTAGCATTACAGAATCGCTTCCAGAAAAGAATTAATTCATTTAGCCTCATCTGTTATTCCTGACTACAAGAAAGAGTTTTTATACACTCAGCTTACTGAAAGCCTGCTGCTCACATCCTAGCGATTGTCTAATATTCTGCATTTCCTCTTGCCTGTGCAGATTTCTGCCTCAATATTAAAAAAATGATTTATATCGTGCTTTAAATCTAACCAGATCCGCTGCAAGGCTGAAATTCTGTACTTTGGAGAGAGCCTGCATTAAGCTGAGGCAGAAATCAGTGCAAAGCAAGGAGAAGCAAGATAATACAGGCAGGATCTGAAACCAATCAATAAATTAGAACTTTTCAAAGTTTTGGTGGAGCCAGTGAGAGAGAAGTCCTTCATATCTCACGTGCTTTTGAAATTTCTTATTTATCCAACCAAACTTTATTCATTTTCACTTAGTTGTTCTTTTGTTTTGCCAAATCTTCTCTTCTGCCTTTTGATTCACATCCTGGTTCCAAGAGAAGAGAGTATTTTAGCTCAGGTTTTGCTGGGGTCCTTGATGCTCTCTGAATTTGGTGGTTTTCTTGCAGACATTTCATTGCCCAGTTAAGGAGCCCTGATGATTTAACTGTTAATATTTATACTTCCAAGTTTTAAATGACCAAAGTTTTCTTTATCTCAGCTCATAACAACATCTAGTATTCAAAATACACATCTTATCTATTTGAGTACGTTCTATTTTAATTCTCACTAGTAAGTCAAAACCCCAATTTTCTTCAGTCTTATTCTAGCTTTCTTTCTTTGCCAACTTGTCTTCCATGTCCGTGCTTTTAAGTCAGCAAATGAATCTCCCTGTGTTGTTATGTATGTTATTTGAAGTAGAAAAAGCCATCCGGTCGCCAATTTTTTTGAAAAGATTAACAAATCGTCTCTCTATTTTCCCATCTCGACGTAGTTGTCCTGAACTGTTTATCTTCTCTTCAGTCTGTTCTTCTTCTTGATCCTCAGGTTTCTTCTGATTTATACAGATTTTCCCTTTTCCATGTTGTCAGTAAATATTTGAATGTAAAACTAGAAAATCAATAAAATTTTCTTTAAAAAAAAAAAGGAGCCCTAATGATGTTACCTAGTTTGGTAATGCAAGATAACAACCAAGCTCATAGAGCATCAAGGACCTTACATCCTGATTGCCCTATTTCCATTTCCTTAAAGCAGTGTTTCTCAACCTTGACAATTTTAAGGCATGTGGACTTCAACTCCCAGAATTCCACAGCCAGCAATGCTGGCTGTGGAATTCTGGGAGTTGAAGTCCACATGCCTTAAAATTGTCAAGGTTGAGAAACACTGCCTTAAAGTCTTCTCTCTTGTTAGGTTAAGAGGTAAGATCAGCCTCCAGCAATGGGAGATCAGAGTATCATGGTCACCAGACATCCTTCTTGTGTCTCCTACCCAGGTTAGTAACAATGTTGGGTGATGGGAGACATTATAGGAATGCAGAAGACACATTCATGATAACGCACACCAGATATGACATCTCTGGAAAGAACACAATCACTTATAGTTGAGCCTGGCCATTTATTCTTACACTTTTCAAGATTCTGCATTTATCCTACACTCGCATTAAAGAGATTTCCCGGCTTTATTCTTGCTTCTTTGGATTTGTCAATGGCATCAGGCTTGAAAATAAACAAGGAAAGCAATATTGATTTCTGGATTTCTGATCAAAGAAATGGGGAGGTTGAAATGATCCAATGTACAAATCCCACTTTGGATTCAATTCAGCTCAACCTGTTTCGCAAACAAGATTCGAAGCGTAGGGCCTTAGCTGGAATCAGAAAAATCACATGATCTCTTTTTTTTCTCTCAGTCTGAAGAGGATTTTCTTAACTCGGTTTGCACCATGGATGACCAGAAGTGTAAATAAGCATCTTTATTTAAAGAAACCTCCTTCCTCCAATAACCAAGCAGGTTTTTTTCCCATGGTACAACTGCAAATAACCAGTGTATCCTAAAAGCTATGCAGAGGCAGCAATTGGTCACCTAAATACCTGGATTTCAATTAAATGGCGGCCACCATCTTGAATTTTTGGAATCTCCATGGGTGTTCCTGACCATGACGCCCTTCTATGCTTCAAAGGATTCTTTCCTGTTGTTCTCTTGCAGATGTTTCTCCACTGATGACGTTAGCTAGTTGGGTAATGAAACATCTGTCAGAAGAACACCAAGTTCAGAGAGCATCAAGCACTCCCACCGTTCAGTCTTGAGCCACAAATATTCTCTTCTATTGGGAAGAAACATTATCTCCCAATTCAAAGCACCGTTCAGAAGAACATCGTCGCTGTACACTTTTCATCCACAGGGCAGGCTTCGCCTTCGTGTGAGGTGAAGGATTGGCGCAAGAGACGAGCCTTTTATCACAGCTGGCACACAGCTGAAGAATTTGAAATGGGCTTCTCTTAATTCCATTCATCCTAGGGAGGAACGGCTTGGCTTCTAAAGCTGACAGACGAAAAGTTAACCCGGTATTTTGAGGGTGGACTTTTGGTTTCCTATGCAGCATTCTGTTGTCAAGGTAACGCCAACATTCATTGCAGAACGGCTCTGGATGCCACTAAAAAAAAAACACAAATATATAGCCCTTCCAGCTATGTGCTACACAGCCCAGGCTTTGATCCCAGGGAAATCATCTCTGGTGTTCATAAATAAAACATCTGCAATCAAAAAAAAAAGTGGCCACGCGGCTGAGCAACCGGCGCCCGTGTCGTCATGGTTACGCAAACATCTTTTGATTTCGAGCTTGCCATCACTTGAGGTTTGATGCGAGCATCTCCAAACGGTCCCAAAGAATGGGAACGGCAAATGCAGGCACATACAAGAGAGGTTCCTATCATCCTGATTGTAAGGCTTTGGTTGCTTTCCTATAGTTCCTCTCACAAAAGAGAAGATTTACCACCACTATCTGGGTTGGTGGGCATGTGCCATTATGCACGGCGCGGCGTCCTCTTGCAAATGTGGTGCCTGATGTCATTTGCACTGACTTAATACAGAGTACAGAGAAGAGCAACAAAGATGATTAGGGGACTGGAGGCTAAAGCATATAAGGAACAGTTGCTGGAATTGGGTCTGTCTAGTTTAACGAAGAGAAGGACGAGGGGGGACATGATAGCAGTGTTCCAATATCTCAGGGGCTGCCCCAAAGAAGAGGGAGTCAAGCTATTCTCCAAGGCGCCTGAAGGCAGGACAAGAAGCAATGGATGGAAACTAACCAAGGAGAGAAGCAACCTAGAACTAAGGAGAAACTTCCTGACAGTTAGAACAATTAACCAATGGAACAACCTGCCTCCAGAAGCGGTGAATGCTCCAACACTGGACGTTTTTAAGAAGAGACTGGACAGCCATTTGTCTGAAATGGTGTAGGGTTCCTGCCTGAGCAGGGGGTTGGACTTGATGACCTCCAAGGTCCCTTCCAACT
Source organism: Protobothrops mucrosquamatus (assembly GCF_001527695.2). Taxonomy (NCBI): domain Eukaryota; kingdom Metazoa; phylum Chordata; class Lepidosauria; order Squamata; family Viperidae; genus Protobothrops; species Protobothrops mucrosquamatus. The sequence goes on from NW_015389607.1 coordinate 209,796, forward strand.
TTATTATTATTATTATTATTATTATTATTATTATTATTATTATTATTATTATTATTATTATTATTATTATTATTATTATTATTATTATTATTATAATTAGACATGAACCTCAGTCAACTGAGCATTCAAATTGACTGGCGTTGTTGGTTGACACTGGTTGCTGCCAGCATCCTAGGTATCAACATCATTATTATTGTTGTTGTTGTTGTTGTTATTTGTGATCATAACTCAAGGACTGCCTGTCCTAAGCCCTAATTCCTATATTCAAGAGCTCTATTCCTACTGCTTTAGCTCCATTAATGCATTGCTAGATTAAAACTCCCACCAGCCTGCTATCCTTCAGGTGGATTGAAGCCGTAGTTGGCAAGCCAATGAAGGTCACTCTATTTGGCCGGTGGCTGATCGCAAACTTGACTATACTCCAACAGGCAGGGCTGTGATGCAAGAGACTGAAAGGAACAGAGAGAAAGGCAGGGAGAAGAAAACACATTAATTGAAAAGAATCGAGAGAATTGAAATCCGGATGTAAAGAAAGTTGGAGACCACCCCAGCATGGGGGAAACCATCCAAATGAAACGATGAAGAAGAACCAAGTCGTTGTGGAGCCAAAGTTGACCTGTTGATTTTTCCTAATCATTGCTGATCAGTGGGTTTGGAAGCTATCCCAAGGAGAGAAGGGAGGGGCCAGCAAGCCAATTTAGGAATTTTTGGCGGCCTTTTTAGTATAGAACAGACATACAGTATCAAACACAAGGCCCGGAGACCGGATGCAGCCCGCGAAGTGGTTTCATGTGGACCGCGAAGCCATCCTGGAAACAGTGAGGGAACGGCCCCCACTGCCTTGGCCCTGGCCCAGGCCGGCCGGGAGCCAATGTACAATTTTGTGGTGGCCATCTATGCTGAAACGCATTCAGTCTTAGCTCCACAAGGCCATCTGGAAACAGCGAGGAACCAGCCCCTGCCACGACGGCCCTGCCCCCTGGGTGCATGCTGAGGAGGTGTCACCCTTTGTGAGGAATGAAGAAATGGACCATGCCTTGGTGCTTGCCTCAGTCCCACCCCCTTCTGCCAGAGACCCTCAGATCTGTCCCACTCCTGCCCAGGCCCCCACAGGCACCCTTGATGCGAACAATGTAGAGCTGGCCATGCCCACCTAGTAGGCCACACCCACTCCATCCACACCCATCCAGTAGGCTGCACCCACCCTGGCCACACCCACCTGGCCCCCCAAGGGCAACTGCAATGCTGATGCGGCCCTCAATGAAATTGAGTTTGACACCCCTGGTATAGAATGTTAAAACTGGTTTCTAGAAGTCATCCAGAGACTGTCCCCATTCACAAGAATTCCCCTGTAGGAGAAGGGCAGGCAGAGCCTGGGGGCGGAGTCAAGAGAGGAAACAGCCTAGAATCATTAGGTTGCCACATTAGGTCTAAGTTCAACCCCTCTTAAATTCCATTGTCTCTTATCTAACACCAGGGCTTTTTTTATCATAGAACGCCCAGAATGGAGTTCCGGCACCTTTTTTGGATGGAACCTTGTAGGGTAGGCAAGGCGGGTTGTATGACGTGTGTGAGTTCCGGCACCTTTTTTTTTTCTTTTCAAAATAAGCACTGTCTAGCACCAATTTAGTGCTGACCATTACTTGACCAGATTCTTGTGCCTAAGCTTCAGCAATAAATCTTCTTAACGGGAACTTGATGTATGGCTCAGATTCTTTGCATCCGATACCACCCCAGCCATTTCAAATCTCCTCTCTTGGCTATCTGCCATTTTCTCTCACGAGAAGTAAAAAAAAAAGAAAAGCAACTTATTTTCAGTCCAGGACCCATAAGAATGGGTAAAATAATGCACAGCTAAGGTATTCTTCAAAACTCTTTTGTCTTTACTTTTCAGCCTTTATTATTCCCGGCATGTTTGAATACCGCTGATGTAAAACAAGGCATGTTTTTAATGGTTCCAGATTTTGCTGGAGAGTGCAAAGGCTGGCCACAAACAAGCATCAGAGCAAAAGGAGGAATGCCTTAGGTTGCATGAGTTTGGGGGGGGGGGGGAAGGACAATATAGCCACTTGTATTTGATATTCAGGGCATTAGTATTTTATAACATGCATTACGTTGCTGGACTTAAAATCTAATGGCTTTTATCGGTCATTCTGCTTTGTAAAGCAATAATTCTCGACACGAAACATTAGGAGGACACCGTAAATGTACTTCTCAACTTACAATAGTTCATTTAGTAACCATTATAACGGCACTGAAAAAAAGAGACTTATGACCGGTTTTCACACTTACGACCGTGGTCACATGATCAAAATTCGGCCAATTGGCAACGGATTCACACTTATGACGGTCGCAGTGTCCCGGGGTCACATGATCCCCTTTTGCAACCTTCTGGCAAGCACAGTCAATGGGGGAAGCCAGATTCCACTTAACGACCGGGTTTCTAACTTCACAACTGCAGTGATTCACTTAACAACTTTGGCAAGGCAGGTCGTCAAACGGGGCAAAATTCACTTAACGAATGTTGTGCTTAGCAGCAGAAATTTTGGGCACCATTGTGGTCGTTAAGTCGAGGACTCCCTGTGCTTGGATTCATGTATGCTTTGGGGTAGAAATACTGAATATGGATGCTGAAATTGTCTTGTCTCCAGGCCCCCAAAGTTCTGAAAATCAGCGAAATGTATGCTTGTAGTCAGGTATGTTCTTCCTTGCTGTTTTTTTTTAAATAATTTTTCAGTGTTTTGTTAATACAGTGTCCCTCTAAATCAGGGGTGTCAAACTCAATTTCATTGAGGGCCGCATCAGCATTGTGATTGCCCTCGGGGGGGCCAGAGTGGGTGCAGCCTACTGGGTGGGCGTGGATGGAGTGGGTGTGGCCTACTGGGTGGGCGTGGCCAGCTCTACATCATTCGGGTCAAGGGGGCCTGTGGGGGCCCGGGCAGGAGTGGGACAGATCTGAGGGTCTCTGGCAGAAAGGGGTGGGACCAGGGCAGAGCCCATCAAGCCGGATATGTGAAATAGGCGAGGGCCATTTGCTGGCCACTTCCAGGCGATGGTCCATTTCTCCATTCCTCACAAAGGGTGACCCCTCCCCAGCATGCACCCAGGGGGCGGGGTCGACGCGGCAGGGGCTGGTTCCTTGCTGTTTCCAGACGGCCTTGCAGAGCTAAGACTGAATGCGTTTCAGCATAGATGGCCACCACAAAATTGTACATTGGCTCCCGGCCGGCCTGGGCCAGGGCCAAGACAGCAGGGGCCGTTCCCTCACTGTTTCCAGGATGGCTTCGCGGGCCACATGAAACCACTTCGCGGGCCGCATCCGGCCCCCGGGCCTTGTGTTTGACATGTCTGCTCTAAATTGTCAGAACAATGCATAATTTCCCTATGCAATTCTTATTAAGGGGACAGTGCTCAGATACAGTGAAGGAAGTGGCAAAATATTATGCAAAAACATGCATATAATGACTATATTCCACGAGTTTCTGTTCTGATAGCTGTAGTCTTCTTTAGTTTCCTAGGCCAATCAGTCATGATCAAGAAATCACTTAACTGGCCGGTCAATGGGGAGGACTTTTTCTTTGAGCCTAATAGATTTGATGCAATTTCTTTTTTTAAAAAAATGAATTTATAAATATCATGCAAAGTAACCTTTGGTAGCTAGCTCTTTGGCCTCGTGACGGCCGTACATTCCAAACACAGCAAATGGAAAAGTAAAGGAAGACGTCAGCAAATCCGAAGAGCAGAAATAGGAAAAATCAAAGTAGATTCAACTCCTGATCAGTAGAAATCAAATGGAGGGAGAGAGGGAGGAAGGGATCAACTCCTGAAAAGTTGAAATCAAATGGAGGGAGAGAGGGAGGGAGTGAGGGAGTGTGGGAATGAAGAGATAGATAGATAGATAGATAGATAGATAGATAGATAGATAGATAGATAGATAGATAGATAGATAGATAGATAGATAGATAGACAGACAGACAGACAGACAGACAGACAGACAGACAGACAGACAGACAGACAGACAGACAGACAGACAGACAGACAGACAGACAGACAGACAGATAGATAGATGATAAAGAGAGATACAGACAGACAGACAGATTAGAGCAGGGGTCTTCAAACATGGCCCTTTTATGACTTGTGGACTTCAACTCCCAGAATTCTTGACGTCCACAAGTCATAAAAGGGCCATGTTTGAAGACCCCTGGATTACAGAAAGAGAAAAACTGAATTTACATACACGTACAGAGAGAGAAAGAGAGACTGATTATATAAATAAGAGACAGCTAGTAGGTGATAGAGAAAGCTAGACAGATAGATGAGAGAAAGAGAGGGAGAAGGGGGGGAAGAGAGAAAGAGAGAGAGAGAGAGTGCAGCTGTAGTAGTCATTACAAAAATTTAGCCATTCTCCCTATCCTGGAAGAGGTCCGTAATGTGGGGATTTAATTACCCGTGAATTCCCACAAGAGATGTTATAAGCGTATCAAGACATCACCAAGGCGTGAGCAATCATACCTCTGCCACACGCCCATCCATCTTAGCGTACCAGGGTTAGCTGTGTCAGGAATGGGAGTCTGATGGCTTAAATAGATACAGGGATGCCTTTCAACCAAGCGTGGAAGACTAGTGGCTGGGTGACATCTTGATTAAGGTGACTCCTTTCCAAGGTTTCCTCAGAAGCCAGTCCTTAAAGGACAAGCTCTTTTCAGTAAAAAAACAGAGCAGAAATGACTGGTTTTTGGTCAGCTCGTCCAGGATCACTGATAAAATCGGCTACTTTCCAGTATCTCATTCACAGAGAAGAGGCAGAAAAACCCTCGTGCTAAAATTGCTTCTTTTTTTTCCCCCAGTTGGGCCAATGAAATAAATCTTTAAAAGATTTTGTTTATGGTTTACTCGATAAAACATAGTGAATGAAAGAAATCATAGTGGAGAAATTTCACTATCCGCATTAAACGTAGAAAATAAGAATTTTGTAGTCCTGTGAGGGAGTCCAATGATGGAGGGGATATAAAATGATCGTTTTTAAAACTTCTCACATAGGCCCAATTTTCCATACCTCCTTGTAGAAGCCAGCAATCTGGCTACAACGCTTTCTCACTCGTGTTCCCTGGTAAGAAATATGGAGGGGCTTTCCTTAACAGAACAACAGAGTTGGAAGGGACCTTGGAGGTCTTCTAGTCCAACCCCCTGCTCAGGTAGGAAACCCTATACCATTTCAGACAAATGGCTGTCTGATCTCTTCTTAAAACCCTCCAATGCTGGAGAACCCACAACTTCTGGAGGCAGGTTGTTCCACTGGTTAATTGTTCTAACTGTCAGGAAATTTCCCCTTAGTTCTAGGTTGCTTCTCCCCTTGATTAGTTTAGATCAGGGGTCTTCAAACTTGGCCCTTTTATGACTTGTGGACTTCAACTCCCAGAATTCCTCAGCCAGGCGTGCCTGGCTGAGGAATTCTGGGAGCTGAAGTCCACAAGTCATAAAAGGGCCAAGTTTGGAGACCCCTGGTTTAGATCTTTGAGGTCTTCTAACCCAACCCGTTGCTCAAGCAGTGGTATTAAAGTGGTATTGCCTACATCCTTAGGCAATAGCACTTTTCAAAACAAAGTCTTTTAAAAGCCCAGGTGTGGTGGAAAATTGTGAGGGGAATTATGCAAGCCACAAAGACCTTCTCGTGTGCATAAAAGGGGAAAGCACTCCAGAAAGCAGATGAATAATTCACAGCCCACTTTAACATTTTCTCAGAAAGAAACCACGGGATCCCTTGGTTACAAACACACACACTGGTGCTAAGAAAATAGGGGCGGATTCCATTTGGCTCTCCAACACTTAACAGGCCTGGCTATTAAGGGCTAGTGACTGAGCACCCCACACAAGCATTTGTTGAGGTCACCCGGTATTACAGGAAGCCGTTATACACATTTCAGTCAAAGGAAGCTTGGATGGATCGCTCAGGATAAGTGCCAATTCTATCATTAGCAAAAATTGATTTTGTTTGTCTGGCTCATACAGCTTGGCTTTTTCAAACTGGATTTGTTCCATGGTCTCAGACCTATTTTCTAGTTATTAAGGTTTCAGAGATGTTTAAGAAGGCCTTACATTTTCATTCTTGTTCAGTCACTAATGCCTGTCTGACTCTTCACTCATAGACAATAGCGTGCCAGTCCAAACACACCCCGTCCTCCACTATCTCCCGGAGTTTGCCCAAATTTACGGTCATTGTGTTGATGACCCTATCTAGCCATCTCCTCCTTTGCCATCCCCTTCTCCTTTTGCTTTCCGTCTTTCCCAACATCAGGGTCTTTTCCGAGGAGTCTTCCCTTCGCATTTGGTGGCCAAGGTATTTGAGCTTCAGCTCAAAGGATGGTCAAGGTTGATTTCCTTACAGCATCACTGCTTCAGACAGGAAGGCGGTGCAGAGAGTGGTGAGGACGGCAGAAAAGATTATTTAATAATAATAATAATAATAATAATAGTAGTAGTAGTAGTAGTAGTAGTAGTAGTAGTAGTAGTAGTAGTAGTAGTAGTAGTAAAGTTGGAAGGGACCTTGGAGGTCATCTAGCCCAACTCCCTGCTCAGGCAGGAAACCCTATATCATCTCGGACAAATGGCTGTCCAGTCTCTTCTTAAAAACTTCCAGTGTTGGAGCATTCACCGCTTCTGGAGGCAGGTTGTTCCACTGGTTAATTGTTCTAACTGTCAGGAAGTTTCTCCTTAGTTCTAGGTTGCTTCTCTCCTTGCTTAGTTTCCACCCGTTGCTCCTTGTCCTGCCTTCAGGCGCTTTGGAGAATAGCTTGACTCCCTCTTCTTTGTGGCAGCCCCTGAGATATTGGAACACTGCTATCATGTGGACTTGATGACCTTTAAGGTCCCTTCCAACTTTATTATTATTATTATTATTATTATTATTATTATTATTATTATTATTATTATTATTTACTAAACAAATGTCGAGTACTAGGACATTTTTGCATCAAAGCTCAACACATTTTGAAGCAGTCAAGAACCAAGGTACTACTGTAAATTAAATCCCACAGTCAAAAGGTTGAAGACTGATCTTTCCTGAATCTTGCAGATGCTATACAGGTAGTCCTCAACTTATGATCCCAACTGACCCCAACATGTGTTGTTAAGTGAGACATTTGTTAAATGAGCTTTGCCCCGTTTTACAACCTTCCTCGCCACAGCTGTTCAGTGAATCACTGAAGCTGATAAATTAGTAACCCGGTTGTTAATTGAATCTGACTTTGCTTGTCTGAAGGTCGTAAAAGAGGATCACATGACCCCGGGACAGTGCGACTGTCATAAATACGAACCAGTTGCCAAGCTGGGTCTGAATTTTTATCACATGTTCATGGGGATGCTGCAAAAGTTGTAACTGCGAAAAACGGTCATAAGTCACATTTTTCAGTGCCGTTGTAACTTTGAACGGTCACTAAATGAGCAAGGACTACCTGTCCTTTCCTTTAAACAAATTCCCTACACAAAGGGAAGTTAGGGAATTCTTCATTACGAGCTTGCACTGATTTTATCACCGCCACATCTATCATTTCTACGCAGATACAAATTCGATCAGCCTATATATTTTTGCGCAGATCTGGATTCCCCTGCTAGCAAGTAGAAAACCTTAATATTTGCCATACAATCTTCCCAGCAGTTTAAAAAAAAAAAAACCCTTCACAAATCTCAAAAGGAAAAATCATCCTCAGTTAAATATTTGCAAAGATTTTTCAAGATTCCCTGATTAACAGAGATACGGAATGCGTATAGCATTATTAAAAATGAATTCTTCGTTTTATTTTACGGCACAGCCAAGCACATTTTCATGTGTCTTTCACATGATAAATTCCTTCTTTGTAATACACTGGATACAACAGATAAAAATGTAAGATTGTTTTCTTTTTTTAAAAAAAAGTTTGATATTAATTAATAAGCAAAGAGGTGTTTTTTTAAAAAAAAAAACAACTATGTCAATTATTTGGTTTAGATGGTCCATGACAAGCAGATACACACATTTAGCCAGATGGCGTCATTTTAAGCAATGTACACACAACACACATACCAAGTACAAGTGGTTTTGAATTTTGGTTGCCAATTTATTTATTTGTTGGTTTATTATACAAATTTATATGGCCACCCAACTCGCGCTACAGGTGACTCTAGCCGAATTCCCTACACAAAGGAAAATTAGGAAAATCTTTGTAACAAGCTTGAACTGGTTTCATCACCGCCACATCTGTCATTTCTACGCAGATACAAATTGATCAGCCTATATCAGGGGTAGGCAACCTTGGCTCTTTTATGACTAGTGGACTTCAACTCCCAGAATTCCTGAGCCAACATGGCTCAGCCTGGAAACCTCTCCCTTTCCCCTCAGCGTGCCTGGCTCAGGGATTCTGGGAGTTGAAGTCCACGAGTCATAAAAGAGCCAAGGTTGCCTACCCCTGGCCTATATACAACATTAAAAATCCACCTCATAAAAACTAATCAAGTAAACAGAAATAAATAAAATAAAAACAAAACAAAACTGAAAACTGAAAAACAAAAATCTGCCCTCCGTATGGACCTGAATTGGATCCCTCTTTTAAAATCCTCCATTTATAAAATCAGAGCTGAGTTTCTGAATAAGTTGAGGTCCCTTAAATTAAGATTTCATCATTACTGCCTTCGTTAACATTAATAATAATAGTAATAGTAATAATAGTAGTAGTAGTAGTAATAATAATAATAATAATAATAATAATAATAATAATAATAATAATAATAATAATAATAATAATAATAATAATAATAATAATAATAATAAAAAAGTTGGAAGGGACCTTGGAGGTCATCTAGTCCAACCACCTGCTCAGGCAGGAAACCCTATACCATTTCAGACAAATGGCTGTCCAGTCTCTTCTTAAAAACTTCCAATGTTGGAGCAGTTAAATTGCTTCTCCTCAAAATCTTAAAACGTGGAAGAAGGCTTCGCAATGCAAGCTCCACACGCTTCCAGCCCGGTTTGTGACAACACGATGCAAGGACAAAAAAAGGCGGAATCAGTGGGACAAACGCACCACAATGCTTTTTGTCACCCAGTATATCAAAAAGAGCCTCCTTGGAGCAGCGACAGGATAATTCACTCACAAAAGCCCTTGAAAGGAGCTTGTGAGAAGGAGAAGCAAGTGGTTGAGTACAACATGATTAACTTCTGGGACTAAGAAGCCCATGACCTCCTCAATCCACAACTGACCTTTTCCTTATGGGCTATCTAAACAACTGTCAAAGGGGGCCGTCCCAGGAACAAAGCTCTTTTTGTACTGCCGGGGGCTGTTATAGCCTTCGAAACAATGCTGCCTGAAAAGGATGAATGAATTACCAGCCCCTTGTCAAGAAAACAACACAATGGATGACAGAGGAAGGACAAGCAGAGAGACGTGGCTGCAAATTCCAGCACCGTATTGGAACAAGAGCCAACTCAATCTCGGCCTGTCTTTGCTAACAGAAAAAAATGATTCCATAAACCCCTAGAGTGATTTGTTTGTCTAGTGCAGGGGTAGGCAACCTTGGCTCTTTTATGACTCGTGGACTTCAACTCCCAGAATTCCTGAGCCAGCCATGCTGAGGGGAAAGGGAGAGGTTTCCAAGCTGAGCCATGCTGGCTCAGGAATTCTGGGAGTTGAAGTCCACGAGTCATAAAAGAGCCGAGGTTGCCTACCCCTGGTCTATGGTGTGAACAGGGTGACTGAATGTGTATATCTAATGTATTTCTTCCATTACAGCTGAGCCCGAAATTTCTGTTCCTAAGCGAGGCGTTGGTTAACTCAGCTTTGCCCCGTTTTATGACCTTCCTTGCCACAGTTGTTAAGTGAATCAGTTCCAGTTGTTAAGTTAGTAACGCGATTGTTAAGTGAATCTGGTTTCACCATCAACTTTGCTTGTCAGAAGGTCGCAAAAGGGAATCACATGGAGGAGGAGGAGGAGGAGGAGGAGGAGGAGGAGGAGGAGGAGGAGGAGGAGGATGAAGAGGAAGAGGAGGGAGAAAAAGGAGGAGGATGAAGAGGAAGAGGAGGAAGAGGAAGAGGAAGAAGAAGAGGAAGAGGAGGATGAAGAGGAAGAGGAAGAGGAAGAGGAGGAAGAGGAAGAAAAAGAAGAGGAGGAGGAGGATGAAGAGGATGAAGAGGAAGAGGGGGGAAAAGGAGAAGGAGAAGGAGAAGGAGGAGGAGGAGGAGGAGGAGGAAGAAGAAGAAGAAGAAGGAGAAGGAGAAGGAGAAGGAGAAGAAGGAGAGATTGACTCTTATCTAACTCTCCTAATTGAGCTAACTGGAGAGTTCATTTAATTAATTATATTCCCAGGCAGTGAGCTCATGGCTCCTGCAGCCTTTAGAGCGAAGTCTGGTGCACAATTTTCAATTACTACCCTTGTTGACACAAACGCGAATCCATACAAAGCAGTTGTTCCTTGCTTCACTGCAGATCTTTCATCCTTCAGCAAGCTTCTTATAATTAGTCTTTTTCCTACAACCGGGGCTTTTGTTGAAGCAAGCCGGGAGAAAAAAGAAATATTTGGGGTGAAGGAGAAGTAGAGAGAGAGAAGAAGTAACATTGAGTAACAAGATTCGAATCCTGTTTTAGTTCTATTTTTTTTAAAAAAAAAAATCAAGCAGTATCCGATTATCTAAATATATACAGGCAGTCATCAACTTACAACACTTTGTTTAGTGACTGTTCTAAGTTACAACCAGTGATTAGAAATCGACAATATTCGTAAAACAAACATTTCTTGATATAGTAAGCATCATCCCTTCCTAGTATAAATATTGACTGGGATTCTTTCTTCTGCATTAAGGATAAGCAATCATATTTAAGAATTCGTTTAGCCATGGTAGACCTTGTAATACTCTTATCAAAGCAAAAGTTGTTTGAACAAGCAGAATAGAAAAGGTATGAGGACTTTGAATGTGGCTGTTGGAGAAGATTCCTCAGAATTATGTGGACAGCCAAGAAAACAAACTAACGGATCATTGTCCATCAACCTAGAATTCTCCTCAAGATATGAATGTCCAGCTCAAATTATACTATTTTGGACACATTGTGCAAAAAGGAGAATATTTGTAGCTCAGGAGGGGTCCTTGGTGCTCTCTGAGCTGGGCAGTTTTCTTGCAGACATTTCATCACCAAACTGGGTAACATCATCAGTGCACTGGTTGAGTGCTGGCCTCAAAGACTCTCAGAGTGCTGATGGCTACAAAGAATATAAATCCTTCCATTCCCCACCAGTCAGTTAGAAGTGAAGAATCTTCTTGTGTGAGAATCAAAATGTTTTCAAAGTAAAAAAAAAACAAAACCCAAGAAAGTCTAGTTGGGTTGTGGATCATGGTTGTGATTTGCTTTCTTCTCTGGATCTCAGCCCACTGTCTGGCTTGTAAATCAGTCTCACCGTCACTCATTCTCTTTTCTATGACTTACACATTCTGTTAGATGCCCGGACCTTATCAAAAAGTCAAGGCCAAAGCGGTCTATGCATTTAAAAGGAACAGCAGTGTCTGCAGTATATGTTGCTTTTTGTTTTATTTTAACTTTGGAAACTAAGTCTAGTGGCTTCAGAACTAAAAGCTGTGCCATTATGACCCCGTTCTTTCCTTACGGCAAATGTGTTTTCTTCCAGCTACTTTAAGTCTTCAATTATTCCAACAGCTTAAATTATTTGCTTCAAGGTCACTCAGTGGAAAAACAGGAGAACTTGAACTTGATACATGACAGAACTGCCAAGAGGGAAATCAGATCAAATCATAGAGACTAAATGTTATTGAGGCTGATTAAAAATCCAATAGGAAATACTATCCATCAGAAGTTAGTTACCAGAGGGATAAATGGATTGGTCTCTTTCAGCAGAAGTAACAGTCTGGTGATATCTTTTTAACAGTGTGGATTTAAATCAAGAGATAGGTAAGATATAATAACAGATTTGCCAGGGACATTGGAAGTATTTTAGTCCAACCCCTTGCTCAAGCAGGAGTCCTTATACTATTTCAGACAAATGGTTGTCCAATCTCTTCTTAAAAACCTCCACTGTTGGAGCACCCACAACTTCTGGAGGCAAGCTGTTCCACTGATTAATTGTTCTAACTATCAGGAAATTCCTCCTTAGTTCTAGGTTGATTCTCTCCTTGCTTAGTTTCCATCCATTGCTTCTTGTCCTGCCTTCAGGTGCTTTGGAGAATAGCTTGACTCCGTCTTCTTTGTGGTAGCCCCTGAGATACTGGAAGACTGCTATCCTTGTCCTTCTCTTCATTAAACTAGACATACCCAATTCCAGCAACCATTCCTTATATGTTTTAGCCTCCGGTTCCCTAAGTATCTTTGTTGCTCTTCTCTGTACTCTTTCTAAAGTCTCAACATCTTTTGAGGGTAGAACTAACTTGCCTCCAGAAGTTGTGGGTGCTCCATCACTGGAGGTTTTTAAGAAGAGACTGGACAGCCATTTGTCTGGAATGGTATAGGGCAGGGGTAGGCAACCTTGGCTCTTTTATGACTCGTGGACTTCAACTCCCAGAATTCCTGAGCCAGCTATGCTAGCTCAGGAATTCTGGGAGTTGAAGTCCACGAGTCATAAAAGAGCCAAGGTTGCCTACCCCTGGTATAGGGTCTCCTGCACTAGTAGAGGTTGGACTAGAAGACCTCCAAGGTCCCTTCCAACTATTATTCTGTATTCTTATGTCAGATGTGAATAACTGGTTGGATTATATTTTTAGCAATACATTTCACTATTTGGTACAGCTACAGCAAAGTCCTCCCTTTCCAGAAATTTCTTGACCCTTAACCCTTGCCTGCTTTGATTCATAGGTTTTTGTTTTTATTTCCAGCAGCTCTGATCGTACATCATTAGCTCCCGATTTGTAGATCGCCATTAATTGAGGACAAGCAGATCCATTTGCTACCATTTCTATTTACAGTAGAGGCCGGCTAAATAGTTGCCCGGGTTGTGTAAGGCAAAGAATTGAAAGTATCTCAGGTATTAACAAGATGCGATGGCTATGTATGCAATCCCTTCTAAATTTAGCTCTTGAATCTCAGCGATTTCATTTGCTGGGTCTGCTATGTGCACGGAGCACCCACAACTTCTGGAGGCAAGCTGTTCCATTCCACTGGTTAATTTTTCTGACTGTCAGGAAGTTTCTCCTTAAATCCAGCTTGCTCCTCTCCTTGGTTAGTTTCCATCCATTGTTTCTTCTTTTGCTTTCTGGTGCTTTGGAAAATAAGTTGACCCTCTCCTCTTCTTTGTAGTGGCCCCTCAAATACCAGAATACTGCTATCATGTCACCCCAAGTGCTACTTTTTTCTCGACTAGCCACACCCGATTCCTGCAACTGTTCTTCGTATGTTTTTGTCTCTAGGCCAGTGGTGGCGAACCTATGGCACGGGTGCCAGAGGCGGCACTCAGAGCCCTCTCTGTGGGCATGCGAGCCGTCGCCCCAGTTCTAGGCCTTCAGCTGGTTTTATAAAAACTTTTCACTTTAGGCCTCCACCACCGTGTGCAAAAGAAAAAAAAGGTTCAATCAATCAATCAATTTCAACTTCTTGGGGAAAAAAAAGATCTTGCAAAGTTGGAATTGATTGATTGAACTTTTTAGTCCCACCCAGTCTGCCGTTACCACCGTAGCCACGCCCACCCGATGGGCCACACCCACCCAATGGGCCACACCCACCAGCACTCGAAGATGCATAAATGGGTTTTGGGTTGCAGTTTGGGCACTCGGTCTCTAAAAGGTTCGCCATCACTGCTCTAGCCCTTTAATCATCTTAGTTAATTAAGTCCAAGATTCATTGTATTCATTCTTGGTTATATTTTCCAAAAGTGTATTCAGGACATACTGTATATAATTTTTGGGGGGGAGAAAAATATTTTTCTAATAAATAGCTCTTTGATTATAAACCGCTACTTTCAGGGATTGGGTATGTCTAATCTAGTGAAAAGAAGGACTGGGATGACATGATCGCAGTGTTCCAATATTTGAGGGGCTGCCCCAAAGAAGAGGGAGTCAAGCTCTTCTCCAAAGCATCTGCAGGCAGGACAAGAAGCAACGGATGGAACTTCTCAAGGAGAGAAGCAATGTAGAACTGAGAAGAAATTTCCTGACAGTGAGAACAATTTAATCAGAGGAATGACTTGCCTCCAGAAGTTGTGGGTGCTCCAACACTGGAGGTTTTTAAGAAGAGATTGGACATCCATTTATTCGAAATGGGATAGAGTCTCCTGCTTGAGCAGGGGGTTGGACTAGAAGACCTCCAAGGTCCCTTCCAACTCTGTTATTCTGTATTCATTTTCCTAGCCGCAGCTTTTCATCCAGCTCTAAACACTGGATGTCTGAGCACACACATAGTGGCGCCATGTCTGGGAATTTAATTTTGACTTTGAAGCACTAATGGAGAAAGAACATCGTTAATGGTGATTACATGCTGTATCCATCAATATGCTCTTAAGTTGCGGAGAAGGGAGATCGCCGTCTCTTGATTCTTCCTTCTTTCCCCGAAATTAAGTTTATCATTCATCCAGATCATATTACACAATGGTGGAAAGTGGTTAAAATAAAGACAGCCGAACCATGGATCACATTACAGGAAAACTTAGTCAGGGAGAGCATTTTGCAACAAGGTTTCGGTTAAAAATGTAAAGTTCTATGGGGGGAAATGGAGAAACAATTACTTTTTTTTTTNTTCCTTCTTTCCCCGAAATTAAGTTTATCATTCATCCAGATCATATTACACAATGGTGGAAAGTGGTTAAAATAAAGACAGCCGAACCATGGATCACATTACAGGAAAACTTAGTCAGGGAGAGCATTTTGCAACAAGGTTTCGGTTAAAAATGTAAAGTTCTATGGGGGGAAATGGAGAAACAATTACTTTTTTTTTTCAATTTTTTCCCTAGGCTTTTGAAGCCACCGCGGACCAAAATTCTCATGATAAAGTCCACCGCATGTTTTCACCATTTTAGGAGTGTGATTGTTGAGCAAGAATTTGGGAAGAATTCAACATGGAAATAAAATATTTGAGAATCTTCTATAATTTTCAATAAACGTCTCTTTATATAGTACAGGTAGTCCTTGACTTACAATCACAGTTAAGCCCAACATTTCTGTTGCTAAGCAAGACACCTGTGAGTTTTGCCCCATTTTACGACCTTGCTTGCCACAGTTGTTAAGTGAATCACTGCAGTTGTAAATTAGTAACGTGGTTATTAAGTGACTAGATCAGGGGTAGACAACCTTGGCTCTTTTATGACTCGTGGACTTCAACTCCCAGAATTCCTGAGCCAGCCACACTGAGGGGAAAGGGAGAGGTTCCCAAGCTGAGCCATGCTGGCTCAGGAATTCTGGGAGTTGAAGTCCACCAGTCATAAAAGAGCCAAGGTTGCCTACCCCTGGACTAGATAGTGGAGATTGGAAGGATTTATTCCATTCCCACAACATCCAGTCAGAGCTGAAGAAGAAGCTTCTTGGATAAGAAGCGAAACGTCTTCAAAGAAAAACAAGAAAGTCCAGTTGCCTCCTGAAAAAGCCCCTTTGGGATAACCACGATCTGGATGGCTCAGAATCTCCGTAGACATGCTGGTTTGTGGACTGCTATCTGAACAAGCTTACAGAGATGACAGCCACTTCTGGAAGGATTGATTCAAACTCACAGCTGCCCAAACAGCCAGACCAGGCTTCATTCAACGAGCAACAGACATTATGCCCCAACTGGTTGGTGTCCTTCAGCCAACCTTGGCCAAGTCATAGTATTTTTTTTTTAACAACTGCTGCATTCCACTTACATTTTGATTTCTCTTACTTGTATCCAAAAAAGCAGACAAGAGGTTATAGACAGGTGCTTGGGCAGAAGCCAGTGGGCTGAGCTGGGCACCCTTCAGCATTCCAGAGCTTAAGAGAAGATCTCAAATCCCTTTTCTCCACTCGAGTCCTTCTCTCAAACTGTCCTTCTCAGCCAGGGTGTGACCTCTTCCACGATGTTTGCCCTGGTTTTTTTTTTTCTTTTCAAAGCAAATTCAGCCCCTATTCTTAGCAGGTGCATCTTTTACATTGAACAGCTGCACCCCAGGGCTGGGCAGGCATCCCAAAACCAGGGTTCCAGCTGAAGAGGAATCTACAGCAAACACTCAACAATCCTAGCATAGCTTGGACTTAAGGTAGAGCATGTCCCGTTTCAAAGCAAAGAGTCCGGCAGCTGTGGGGAAAATGAACACAAGGGAACGGCTTAAACCCCTAAGACAAACAGGAGCAGCTGACCCCTTTCTTGGTGCCAATGGGGTAGCCCCAGAGAAAAAGACAATTTTGCTTACAGGCATCAAGGAAGGTTCACACAGTTGACCAACAGATGGATGTCATTCTCAGGAACGCTTACAAACTGCTCTGAACCCACAAGGTTGAGCCAAGGGGGCCAGCTGTCACCAAACACGGAATCCTGACTGTTTATAGGGAAACCCTGGAGAATATTTTGTCCAAGAAGGCAAGACAAGAAACCATGGATGGAAACTCATCAAGGAGAGAAGCAACCTAGGACTAAGGAGAAACTTCCTAACAGGGAGAACAATTAACCAGTGGAAGGAACGTCTTCCCTCCAGAAGTTGTGGGTGCTCCATCACTGGAGGTTTTTAAGAAGAAACTGACTAGCCACCAGTCTGGAATGTATAGGTCTCCTGCTTGAGCAGAGGGCTGGACTAGAAGACCTCCAAGGTCCCTTCCAACTCTGTCAGTCTGTTATTCAAAAAGCAGGAATTTGCATCAAAAGTCATGGAGCAATGGGAAGAAGCAGATCCACCCTCATTGGCTTTCAACCGGTCAGACAATCAAGGCTCCACCTTCTTTTCATGGGTGTGGCCTGCCTTGTATACATGTCAAAAAGGCAGGGCTTCAATCACCCAGATGCAACCACCATTTTGAACCCACGTGACCCTGATGGAAGCCATGTAACTGATTGCCCTTCCCTGTTGCCCTTTACCATGCATTGATTGGGTCAACTCTACAACAAACCTGGCTATAGCCATTCGTTCTAAGTTGCCACAGGGTTGGGAGAAGGATGGAGGACTTCTACTAGTCTAAACCAGGGGTCTTCAAACTTGGCCCTTTTATGACATCATCATCATCATCATCATCATCATCATCATCATCATCATCATCATCATCATCATCATCATCATCATCATCATCATCATTATTATTATTATTATTATTATTATTATTATTATTATTATTATTGGTCAAGGTGAATTGGTACCAGATAGATGCTTACTGGAATGGGACAACTCACCACAGCCAACTTGCTGTGGGGCAACTTGCTGTAGGACAATTCCATAATTCCATTATTTCAAATAATTTAAAAAATATTTTAATTTTTGTCTTTCATATTTTATTCTGTCCCTCCTTTGGCATCCTTTCTTTAACGATTCTATTCGACTATTTCTTCGATATTAGTATAACTCTGTCCCGTGGCATGTTGGCCATGGTGCGTTGGCCATGGCGAGTTGGCCACGGTGAGTTGGCCATGGTGAGTTGGCTGCAGTGAGTTGGCCAGGGTGAGTTGGCCACAATGAGTTGACCATGGTGAGTTGGCCACGGTGAATTGGCCACGGCGAGTTGGCTGCAGTGAATTGGCCATAGTGAGTTGGCCATGGCGAGTTGGCCAAGGTGAGTTGGCCATGGTGAGTTGGCCATGGCGAGTTGGCCAAGGTGAGTTGGCCACAATGAGTTGACCATGGTGAGTTGGCCATGGTGAATTGGCCATGGCGAGTTGGCTGTAGTGAATTGGCCATAGTGAGTTGTCCAAGGTGAGTTGGCCATGGCGAGTTGGCCAAGGTGAGTTGGCCATGGTGAGTTGGCCATGGTGAGTTGGCCATGGTGAGTTGGCCATGGTGAGTTGGCCA
>NW_015389607.1:228294-234451 GCF_001527695.2 Protobothrops mucrosquamatus
GAGTTGGCCATGGTGAGTTGGCCAAGGTGAGTTGGCCATGGTGAGTTGGCCATGGTGAGTTGGCCAAGGTGAGTTGGCCATGGTGAGTTGGCCAAGGTGAGTTGGCCATGGTGAGTTGGCCACAATGAGTTGACCATGGTGAGTTGGCCATGGTGAATTGGCCACAGCGAGTTGGCTGCAGTGAATTGGCCATAGTGAGTTGGCCATGGCGAGTTGGCCAAAGCAAGGTGACCATGGTGAGTTGGCCACAGTGAGTTGGCCATGGCTCGCTGACCTTACCGAGTTGGCTGTGGTGAGTTGGCCATGCCGAGTTGTTGTAGACCTCACGGATACTACTTAGCAAACATCTTATGCTTATTTCTCAGGGTTAACACGTAGAGCTATTGCCTGGGAATGAGCGGACAAGGCTTGAAGCGTTGGAGTGGGGGTGGTCAGACCTTGCTCTCTTGTGTTTCTGTAGCGAGTCCGAGAGAATTCCCCTCTGAACCCCCCTCCCGACTGCGATGGTTGCACTCCAACCAGTAATATAGACAGATGGCAAAGGTAGTGCAATTTGCAGGGCTAAAATGGGGTTAGACTAGCTAATTCAATGTTTCTGCAAACCCAATTAACTGGGTTAATTTATGGAGAAGGGGGGGGGAGAATAACAAGCTGCAAATCCAATCTGGCCCCTACATGCTACACAAACACAACCTCTGCAGGATTGTTTTGCAACGGTTTAGAAATGACAACCGCTCCAGATGTTTCTCCATCTTCTCAATTTCTCTTGCACGATTGAGCTTTCCTGGCATCTGAGCTTGGGAAAATGTTATGATTTGGGCCCAAAGCCATATGACAATGCTTCCTTTTTATATATATATATATAAAAAAATCAAGCCTAATTTCCCATTTGGCATAACAGTTCCCTTTTCTTCCCCATGGGAAAACTAATAGTAATGCACAGAAACCAAAAGATAAGCGAAAGAACTCATTATTTAAAGAGAAGACAAATGGCCACATCCAGTGTAACGCATGGTTACCTTCCTGATACATCACCATTCCCCAGGGTGCCATCTAATACAATAAATGTGATACGATTTGTTTTGTACAATCTTTTCACCCTCCAGAGATATGTCTCATTTACCGTGAGATTAAGAACCTTGTCCAAAGGCTCTCTAGCCATCTTTGAGTTTGCAGGAAACTCCACCAGCATGAAATTGGATGCCACCATTAACAGTGTTATCCTAGTGTCTCTATTCGCCGCCGTTCCTGCCAGTTATTGAAACGCTGTCCAAAGGGTGACGAAGACTAACAGAGTTTACACACCCCAAGGCTGCCCTTAAATACTATTGAAATAAGTGGGAAAGTTTAATATTTTACAGAGTTAATGGAAGAGTTAATGGTAAAAGGAAACCAGGTCGGCAAAGAACACACCATCAAAGCCAACACTAACCAGAACATAGAAAAACTCAAAGAAGTACTGCAAGATCAGAAAACGTGGAGAGACATGGCCCATAGAATCATCAAGAGTCAGACACTACTGAATAGATGACATCGCCATCAACAACAACTGATTGTGGAGGGCCCAGCAGAGAAAAGGATGTACTTGTGCTGTCCAGTTTAGCTGGAAGTGGGGAATGATTTCAGCCATTCAGATTGATTGATTGATTGATTGATTGATTGATTGATTGATTGATTGATTGATGTGTGTAGAGTTTCATCTTCCATGCTAGCGATGCAGACTATCTGTTTTTCACTAATGTTCATTCTTCACTCTGGAACTCTCCTTCTTAAAACATGAAGTCTTCAAATGAATTGAAGTCTTGAATTGAATATATTTTATATTATAAAATGTACAGGCTTCAAATGAACCGAAGTCTTCTTCAATTCAAGCTTTGCTCCTTACGTCTAAATGATATGTTTCATTGGTAGGAGGTGTAGTTTACTCTGCAGCCAGTCAGAAGTAACTTGCTATTGCCTTGTCCCAAAGGTGCTTTTTCAAGAGGCAACTGGACTTTCTTGTTATTCTTTGAAGATGCCTCGCTTCTCATCCAGGAATCTTCTTCAGCTCTCCTGAAGCTTCTTGGATGAGAAGCAAAATGTCTTCCAAGTCCAGTTGCCTCTTGAAAAAGCATCTTTGGGACAGCCATGACCTGGATGACTGAGAATCTCCATAGACGTTTGCCATTGCTCTCTTCTGAAATATTTGTTCAATGTCCCCATCGAACACACGGGCCTCAGATTTTCTGGTGTTTCTCATTTAAATACCAAAAGGGTACAATCCTACTTAATTTTTGCAAGATCAGCCAAGGCTCTATAGGGGAGGCAAATAGCAATAGCACTTAGACTTATATACCACTTCACAGTGTTTTACAGCCCTCTCTAAGCGGGTTAACAGAGTCAGCATGTTGCCCCCAACAATCTGGGTCCTCATTCTTCCGACCTTGGAAGGATGGAAGGCTGAGTCAACCTTGAGCCGGTCAGGATCGAACTGGCAAACTGCTGGCAGCTGGCAGTCAGCAGAAGTAGCCTGCAGTACTACACTTTAACCACTGCACCACCACGGCTCTTGGGTGAAGGTGATCTCCTGATCTTGTCTATTTTAAGCCTATGTACAAATACACCTCTAGTTGTACCAATGCACACGGCAGCACCATGCACTACCCGACACCTAAAGTTAGGTGGTGTGTGCTTGCTTTTTGATCCTCCCGATTTCAGTAGGAACCACTCTACTGATGTAGAGTTGCAAAACTACTGCGATAAATTGTCCCGAAGACCAGATTGTAGAGTACTGAAACAGAAGCATTGATAAGGCAGAAAAATATTAGAAGACAAAACACAAGACCAAAATGGTGCCAGTCTTAATCACTGCACCTGCCTGTTCTTCCTAGCCATCTGATGCGAAAACTCTCAGATTGAGATGGTCAACCTTTAGTAAAATAAAAACTCCACGAGGTAGAGNTTCCTTCTTTCCCCGAAATTAAGTTTATCATTCATCCAGATCATATTACACAATGGTGGAAAGTGGTTAAAATAAAGACAGCCGAACCATGGATCACATTACAGGAAAACTTAGTCAGGGAGAGCATTTTGCAACAAGGTTTCGGTTAAAAATGTAAAGTTCTATGGGGGGAAATGGAGAAACAATTACTTTTTTTTTTTCAATTTTTTCCCTAGGCTTTTGAAGCCACCGCGGACCAAAATTCTCATGATAAAGTCCACCGCATGTTTTCACCATTTTAGGAGTGTGATTGTTGAGCAAGAATTTGGGAAGAATTCAACATGGAAATAAAATATTTGAGAATCTTCTATAATTTTCAATAAACGTCTCTTTATATAGTACAGGTAGTCCTTGACTTACAATCACAGTTAAGCCCAACATTTCTGTTGCTAAGCAAGACACCTGTGAGTTTTGCCCCATTTTACGACCTTGCTTGCCACAGTTGTTAAGTGAATCACTGCAGTTGTAAATTAGTAACGTGGTTATTAAGTGACTAGATCAGGGGTAGGCAACCTTGGCTCTTTTATGACTTGTGGACTTCAACTCCCAGAATTCCTGAGCCAGCCACGCTGAGGGGAAAGTGAGAGGTTTCCAAGCTGAGCCATGCTGGCTCAGGAATTCTGGGAGTTGGAGTCCACGAGTCATAAAAGAGCCAAGGTTGCCTACCCCTGGACTAGATGGTGGAGAATGGAAGGATTTATTCCATTCCCACACCATCCAGTCAGAGCTGAAGAAGCTTCTTGGATAAGAAG
Organism: Protobothrops mucrosquamatus; assembly: GCF_001527695.2. Classification (NCBI taxonomy): domain Eukaryota; kingdom Metazoa; phylum Chordata; class Lepidosauria; order Squamata; family Viperidae; genus Protobothrops; species Protobothrops mucrosquamatus. The sequence continues at coordinate 232,027 of NW_015389607.1, forward strand.
CGAAACGTCTTCAAAGAAAAACAAGAAAGTCCAGTTGCCTCCTGAAAAAGCCCCTTTGGGATAACCACGATCTGGATGGCTCAGAATCTCCATAGACATGCTGGTTTGTGGGCTGCTATCTGAACAAGCTTACAGAGATGACAGCCACTTCTGGAAGGATTGATTCAAACTCACAGCTGTCCAAACAGCCAGACCAGGCTTCAATCAACAAGCAACAGACATTATGCCCCAACTGGTTGGTGTCCTTCAGCCAACCTTGGCCAAGTCATAGTATTTTTTTTTAACAACTGCTGCATTCCACTTACATTTTGATTTCTCCTACTTGTATCCAAAAAAGCAGACAAGAGGTTATAGACAAGTGCTTGGGCAGAAGCCAGTGGGCTCTGCTCGGCACCCTTCAGCATTCCAGAGCTTAAGAAAAGATCTCAAATCCCTTTTCTCCACTCGAGTCCTTCTCTCAAACTGTCCTTCTCAGGCAGGGTGTAACCTCTTCCACGATGTTTGCCCTGGGTTTTTTTTTCTTTTTTCAAAGCAAATTCAGCCCCTATTCTTAGCAGGTGCATCTTTTACATTGAACAGCTGCACCCCAGGGCTGGGCAGGCATCCCAAAACCAGGGTTCCAGCTGAAGAGGAATCTACAGCAAACACTCAACAATCCTAGCATAGCTTGGACTTAAGGTAGAGCATGTCCCATTTCAAAGCAAAGAGTCCAGCAGCTGTGGGGAAAATGAACACAAGGGAACGGCTTAAACCCCTAAGACAAACAGGAGCAGCTGACCCCTTTCTTGGTGCCAATGGGGTAGCCCCAGAGAAAAAGAAAATTTTGCTTACAGGCATCAAGGAAGGTTCACACAGTTGACCAACAGATGGATGTCATTCTCAGGAACGCTTACAAACTGCTCTGAACCCACAAGGTTGAGCCAAGGGGGCCAGCTGTCACCAAACACGGAATCCTGACTGTTTATAGGGAAACCCTGGAGAATATTTTGTCCAAGAAGGCAAGACAAGAAACCATGGATGGAAACTCATCAAGGAGAGAAGCAACCTAGAACTAAGGAGAAACTTCCTAACAGGGAGAACAATTAACCAGTGGAAGGAACGTCTTCCCTCCAGAAGTTGTGGGTGCTCCATCACTGGAGGTTTTTAAGAAGAAACTGACTAGCCACCAGTCTGGAATGTATAGGTCTCCTGCTTGAGCAGAGGGCTGGACTAGAAGACCTCCAAGGTCCCTTCCAACTCTGTCAGTCTGTTATTCAAAAAGCAGGAATTTGCATCAAGAGTCATGGAGCAATGGGAAGAAGCAGATCCACCCTCATTGGCTTTCAACCGGTCAGACAATCAAGGCTCCACCTTCTTTTCATGGGTGTGGCCTGCCTTGTATACATGTCAAAAAGGCAGGGCTTCAATCACCCAGATGCAACCACCATTTTGAACCCACGTGACCCTGATGGAAGCCATGTAACTGATCGCCCTTCCCCTGTTGCCCTTTACCATGCATTGATTGGGTCAACTCTACAACAAACCTGGCTACAGCCATTCGTTCTAAGTTGCCACAGGGTTGGGAGGAGGATGGAGGACTTCTACTAGTCTAAACCAGGGGTCTTCAAACTTGGCCCTTTTATGACATCATCATCATCATCATCATCATCATCATCATCATCATCATTATTATTATTATTATTATTATTATTATTATTATTATTATTATTATTATTATTATTATTATTATTATTATTATTATTATTATTATTATTGGTCAAGGTGAATTGGTACCAGATAGATGCTTACTGGAATGGGACAACTCACCACAGCCAACTTGCCATGGGGCAACTTGCTGTAGGACAATTCCACAATTCCATTATTTCAAATAATTTAAAAAATATTTTAATTTTTGTCTTTCATATTTTATTCTGTCCCTCCTTTGGCATCCTTTCTTTAACGATTCTATTCGACTATTTCTTCGATATTAGTATAACTCTGTCCCGTGGCACGTTGGCCACAGCAAGTTGGCCATGGTACGTTGGCCATGGCGAGTTGGCCAAGGTGAGTTGGCCATGGTGAGTTGGCCATGGTGCATTGGCCATGGTGAGTTGGCCATGGTGAGTTGGCCATGGTGCGTTGGCCAAGGTGAGTTGGCCAAGGTGAGTTGGCCATAGTGAGTTGGCCATGGCGAGTTGGCCATGGTGAGTTGGCCAAGGTGAGTTGGCCATGGTGAGTTGGCCATGGTGAGTTGACCATGGTGAGTTGGCCATGGTGAATTGGCCACGGCGAGTTGGCTGCAGTGAATTGGCCATAGTGAGTTGGCCATGGCGAGTTGGCCAAGGTGAGTTGGCCATGGTGAGTTGGCCATGGCAAGTTGGCCAAGGTGAGTTGGCCATGGTGAGTTGGCCATGGTGAGTTGACCATGGTGAGTTGGCCATGGTGA
>NW_015389607.1:234709-250152 GCF_001527695.2 Protobothrops mucrosquamatus
AGTTGGCTGCAGTGAATTGGCCATAGTGAGTTGGCCATGGCGAGTTGGCCAAGGTGAGTTGGCCATGGTGAGTTGGCCATGGCAAGTTGGCCAAGGTGAGTTGGCCATGGTGAGTTGGCCATGGTGAGTTGACCATGGTGAGTTGGCCATGGTGAATTGGCCACGGCAAGTTGGCTGCAGTGAATTGGCCATAGTGAGTTGGCCATGGCGAGTTGGCCAAGGTGAGTTGGCCATGGTGAGTTGGCCAAGGTGAGTTGGCCATGGTGAGTTGGCCACAATGAGTTGACCATGGTGAGTTGGCCATGGTGAATTGGCCACGGCGAGTTGGCTGCAGTGAATTGGCCATAGTGAGTTGGCCATGGCGAGTTGGCCAAAGCAAGGTGACCATGGTGAGTTGGCCACAGTGAGTTGGCCATGGCTCGCTGACCTTACCGAGTTGGCTGTGGTGAGTTGGCCATGCCGAGTTGTTGTAGACCTCACGGATACTACTTAGCAAACATCTTATGCTTATTTCTCAGGGTTAACACGTAGAGCTATTGCCTGGGAATGAGCGGACAAGGCTTGAAGCATTGGAGTGGGGGTGGTCAGACCTTGCTCTCTTGTGTTTCTGTAGCGAGTCCGAGAGAATTCCCCTCTGAACCCCCCTCCCGACTGTGATGGTTGCACTCCAACCAGTAATATAGACAGATGGCAAAGGTAGTGCAATTTGCAGGGCTAAAATGGGGTTAGACTAGCTAATTCAATGTTTCTGCAAACCCAATTAACTGGGTTAATTTATGGAGAAGAGGGGGGGGGAAATAACAAGCTGCAAATCCAATCTGGCCCCTACATGCTACACAAACACAACCTCTGCAGGATTGTTTGGCAACGGTTTAGAAATGACAACCGCTCCAGATGTTTCTCCATCTTCTCAATTTCTCTTGCACGATTGAGCTTTCCTGGCATCTGAGCTTGGGAAAATGTTATGATTTGGGCCCAAAGCCATATGACAATGCTTCCTTTTTATATATATATATATATAAAAATCAAGCCTAATTTCCCATTTGGCATAACAGTTCCCTTTTCTTCCCCATGGGAAAACTAATAGTAATGCACAGAAACCAAAAGATAAGCGAAAGAACTCATTATTTAAAGAGAAGACAAATGGCCACATCCAGTGTAACGCATGGTTACCTTCCTGATACATCACCATTCCCCAGGGTGCCATCTAATACAATAAATGTGATACGATTTGTTTTGTACAATCTTTTCACCCTCCAGAGATATGTCTCATTTACCGTGAGATTAAGAACCTTGTCCAAAGGCTCTCTAGCCATCTTTGAGTTTGCAGGAAACTCCACCAGCATGAAATTGGATGCCACCATTAACAGTGTTATCCTAGTGTCTCTATTCGCCGCCGTTCCTGCCAGTTATTGAAACACTGTCCAAAGGGTGACAAAGACTAACAGAGTTTACACACCCCAAGGCTGCCCTTAAATACTATTGAAATAAGTGGGAAAGTTTAATATTTTATAGCTAAGGATGGCTTCACTTCTTCCTACCTATGTTTAGGAAGGTTGGATCTTAGAAAAGCAAGACAGGAAGAACGTTGACTCATTTGAGTTGTGGTGTTAAAGCTTGGATAGCAAAGGTGACTAACAAGGAAGACCTGGAGCGTGGACCACATAAAACCGGAAATGTCACTGGAAGGCAAAAATCACAAAACTACCATCTCACTTACTTTGGCTATGTCAGGGGTAGGCAACCTTGGCTCTTTTATGACTCGTGGCTGGCTCAGGAATTCTGGGAGTTGAAGTCCACGAGTCATAACAGAGCCAAGGTTGCCTACCCCTGGGCTATGTCATGCAAGGGAACTCAGTGGAGAAAGCAATCATGTCTGGAAGAGTTAATGGTAAAAGGAAACCAGGTCGGCAAAGAACACACCATCAAAGCCAACACTAACCAGAACATAGAAAAACTCAAAGAAGTACTGCAAGATCAGAAAACGTGGAGAGACATGGCCCATAGAATCATCAAGAGTCAGACACTACTGAATAGATGACATCGCCATCAACAACAACTGATTGTGGAGGGCCCAGCAGAGAAAAGGATGTACTTGTGCTGTCCAGTTTAGCTGGAAGTGGGGAATGATTTCAGCCATTCAGATTGATTGATTGATTGATTGATTGATTGATTGATTGATTGATTGATTGATTGATGTGTGTAGAGTTTCATCTTCCATGCTAGCGATGCAGACTATCTGTTTTTCACTAATGTTCATTCTTCACTCTGGAACTCTCCTTCTTAAAACATGAAGTCTTCAAATGAATTGAAGTCTTGAATTGAATATATTTTATATTATAAAATGTACAGGCTTCAAATGAACCTAAGTCTTCTACAAATCAAGCTTTGCTCCTTACGTCTAAATGGCATGTTTCATTGGTAGGGGGTGTAGTTTACTCTGCGGCCAGTCAGAAGTAACTTGCTATTGCCTTGTCCCAAAGGTGCTTTTTCAAGAGACAACTGGACTTTCTTGTTATTCTTTGACGACGCCTCGCTTGTCATCCAGGAAACTTCTTCAGCTCTCCTGAAGCTTCTTGGATGAGAAGCAAAATGTCTTCCAAGTCCAGTTGCCTCTTGAAAAAACACCTTTGGGACAGCCATGACCTGGATGACTGAGAATCTCCATAGACGTTTGCCATTGCTCTCTTCTGAAATATTTGTTCAATGTCCCCATCGAACACACGGCCCTCAGATTTTCTGGTGTTTCTCATTTAAATACCAAAAGGGTACAATCCTACTTAATTTTTGCAAGATCAGCCAAGGCTCTATAGGGGAGGCAAATAGCAATAGCACTTAGACTTATATACCACTTCACAGTGTTTTACAGCCCTCTCTAAGCGGGTTAACAGAGTCAGCATGTTGCCCCCAACAATCTGGGTCCTCATTCTTCCGACCTTGGAAGGATGGAAGGCTGAGTCAACCTTGAGCCGGTCAGGATCGAACTGGCAAACTGCTGTCAGCTGGCAGTCAGCAGAAGTAGCCTGCAGTACTACACTCTAACCACTGCACCACCACGGCTCTTGGGCGAAGGTGATCTCCTGATCTTGTCTATTTTAAGCCTATGTACAAATGCACCTTTAGTTGTACCAATGCACACGGCAGCACCATACCCTTCCCGACACCTAAAGTTAGGTGGTGTGTGCTTGCTTTTTGATCCTCCCCTGATTTCAGTAGGAACCACTCTACTGATGTAGAGTTGCAAAACTACTGCGATGAATTGTCCCGAAGACCAGATTGTAGAGTACTGAAACAGAAGCATTGATAAGGCAGAAAAATATTAGAAGACAAAACACAAGACCAAAATGGTGCCAGTCTTAATCACTGCACCTGCCTGTTCTTCCTAGCCATCTGATGCGAAAACTCTCAGATTGAGATGGTCAACCTTTAGTAAAATAAAAACTCCACGAGGTAGAGAAAATTGTTCTTGCAGCTCAATCAAAGTCAATCAATCAGAATAGAGCTGGAACGAAGCTTGGAGGTCTTCTAGTCCAACCCCTTGCTCAAGCAGGAGACCCTATACTAGGGGTAGGCAACCTTGGCTCTTTTATGACTCGTGGACTTCAACTCCCAGAATTCCTGAGCCAGCCATGCTGGCTCAGGAATTCTGGGAATTGAAGTCCACGAGTCATAAAAGAGCCAAGGTTGCCTACCCCTGCCCTACACCATTTCAAACAAGTAGCTGTCCAGTCTCTTCTTTAAAACCTCCAGTGATGGAGCATCCACAACTTCTGGAGGCAATCTATTCCACTGGTTGATTGTTCTCACTGTCAGGAAGTTTCTCCTTGATTCCAGGTTGCTTCTCTCCTTGCCTAGTTTCCATCCGTTGTTTCTTGTCTTGCTTTCTGATGCTTTGGAAAATAAATTGACCCCCCCTCCTTTTTGTGGCAACCTCTCAAATACTGGAATATTAGTATCATGTCTCTCCCTAGTCTTTCTTTTCTCTGGCCAAACCCAAATCCTGCAAATTCCTAGAGCCAGAAGGAAAATACTAAAGTGGGGTGAGTTTCTCTCCTCGGGCGACCTATGTGCAGAATCTCCTATCTCTTGGAGAATGCGAGCATGGTCTTTTTACATATTTGAGAAGCAGCCACTCACTCATCACTTGTTAGAAGTGCTGATTACAGTAAGTGGCCCGATAAACGTCCATAATCATCCAATAACCTTAATGCCTGAACCCACTGGTATTCATTCACACAGAGAGAGACATGAGTCAAGCACAAAGCTGAAGAAAGAGTTAATCTGAGGCACATTTATCTGAGCTCAGACACTTGTTCCATTATTTCCTTTCTCCCCGTCCTTCAGGCCTTTGGTAATTGCTCTGGGCTAGTGTTTTGTCTCATTCTGAGACAATACTCTTGCTGGGAGCCCAACACCACAGCTTTATTTCAGTGATATAACTAAATGACAGCCCAGCTTGTTCATTTTTCTGGTTTTACTGCCGGCCTGATATCAGGGTGGAAGCCACAGGGCTATCAATGCACCATGTGTCAGAGTGCAGATGTCATAAATGATGTGAGATGACGAGATGACACGGATGATGTCATCTGCTTCTCGTATCCCCACTGCCCGTTTCTCCTACTATTTAACTTAATTTTTGTGCTATTACTGTTTGCAATCTCCCACGTCACTCTAATGCACTTAGGCTTAATTTTATAATTAGCTTATAACCAGAAGGCTGGGATTAACCTCCCTTAATGCTCCTGATCTCCAGCAGAGAAGAAGGACAATTCCGTCTCTCTCTTCCTATTAAAAAGGACTTTGGCCGCACAGACAAGGCAGATGAATCAGCTTTCCCATACATAAATAGAGATCCGTAAAACTCAGGAAAGACTGTGAGGAGACCATGTGCTCAGGCAAGGAACAAAAGCAAACCCTCAGATCTATTTGGTTGTGTACGACAAGAATCCAACCAACGGCACCTTCCATGGAAAAGACAGCCCAGAATAGTCACACTATTTCCCAGGCGAAAGTTAAACAAAGAAGAAGCACAACAGAACGGCATGACTGAAAACTCCATCACACAAATGGGCTAATAGGTGTTTGCTGGAATCCACGTCTGTCAGGTGCAAAGAACCAGAACGATGAGAATTGATCAAAGAAGTATGTTCATTGCTACTCGTCTATTTACAAGAATCTCATCAGAGTAACTGCACTCACTACAGCAACGGTCCTCAACCTTTTGGGCACCAGGGACCAGTTTTGTGGAAGACAATTTTTCCAAACACTTGGGGAGGAGGAGAGAGAGATAGAGACCACAACCTAGATCCCATATATGGGCAGATTTAGTTGTCCGCCACTCACCTCCAGCTGTGTGGCCCGGTTCCTAACAGGCTACAGATCAGTACTGGTCCACGACCCGGGGATTGGGAACCCCTGCACTACAGAACAATTAAATAAGTACTCCTAGGTTTAGGAGAGTCTGTTGTTTCTTGTGCGTCTTCCTTCCCAGCAATTCCAGGCTTTTGTTATTGTCCAGTCACTAAAAGTGACGTCCAACTCTTCACAACCCCATGGATCACAGCATGGACCACAACACACCAGGCCTCCCTGTCCTCCAGAGTTTGTCCAGACCCACATTTATTGTGTTGATGACCTTATCTAACCATCTCCTCCTCTGCCATCCCCTTCTCCTTTTGCCTTCCCTCTTTCCCAACATCAGGGTCTTCTCCAAGGAGTTCTTCCTCTCTTCTCATTTGGTGGCCAAAGTCTTTCAGCTCCAGCTTCAATATCTGTCCTTCCAAAGGACAGACAGGGTTGGTTTCCTTTAGGACTGACCGATTGGGTCTCCTTGCAGTCCAAGGGACTTTCAAGAGTCTTCTCTAGCACCTCAATTTGAAAGCATGAATTCTTCAGCGTTCTGCCTTCCTTAACAGTGAATCCAGGCTAGCCAGTCTTTTAAATCCACCCCTCACTTCAGCTACAGATTCTACCACATGATATGACTTGCATATAATTAACAATATCTGCACAATTGCCGGGCATGAACAAGCAGACCCACATGTGTAGAGTTCAAAGTAGCTACTTTATTGTTCTCTGTAGAGCAGTGTTTCTCAACCTTGACAATTTTAAGGCATGTGGACTTCAACTCCCAGAATTCCACAGCCAGCAATGCTGGCTGTGGAATTCTGGGAGTTGAAGTCCACATGCCTTAAAATTGTCAAGGTTGAGAAACACTGCTGTAGAGATACAAGAATTTCCCCAGACTGGCAGGTTTTGCCTGGAAACAACCAGATAAGGCTCTAAGGCAGGGGTCCCCAACCCGTGGACCACTGCCCAGTAGTGGGCTGTGAGGGTTTTGCAATTGGGCCACAAAAATGGACTGCGAGTTATGTGCACATGCATCCTCACTTGCACGAGCAGTGGGCAAACGGGCGTATGCGCGCTCCATTTGAATGAGCAGCAGGCGCCCATGCATGCTGCTTGCACAAATGGAGCTGTGCATGCATGCTAGCCAGCCCCATGCACAAACCATCCCCCCCTGCCAGTCTGCAATGCCAGAAACATTGGGGAACTCTGCTGTAAGGCATCCAAAGGGTGTGTGTGTCAAACCTAGTCCTCTTGTGGTTTATGTAATGAATCCAGACTAATTCCCTGCTTGATCCCTCCTCCCTACTGGGAGGGTTGCTCTTCAACAACAATGTTATCACCACAAGTCTGATATATTTGCCCCCATCATTGTCGATTTCAGAAAAGGCAGGCACAGCCACACTCCTCTGTGCATTACTGATTCACCTGTGGAGACGGTTACCAGCATAAAATTCCTGGGTGTGCAGTTAACAAGTAGGCTGGCTTGGTCGCTCAATAGTGAGACACTAGTGAAGTGGGCACAGCAGCGTCTGCATTTTCTGCGTCGCATGAGAAAAGCACATCTTCCTTCCCCCGTCCTGACCACTTTCTACAGGGGGACGATCGAGAGCATCCTGTCCTATAGCATCACAGTATGGTTTGGAAGCATCCCTGCTTCGGACAGGAAGGCAGTGCAGAGAGTGGTGAGAATGGCCGAAAAGATCATTGGCAGTTCCCTCCCTTCCATCCAGGACATAGCACAGAAGCGTTGCTTGAGCAGGGTCCGCAAGATTGTCTGGGACACTACACATCCTCTTCACGACCTGTTTTCCTTGCTACCTTCTGGGAGGAGGGGGCTCCGTGGTATCCAAAGCAGAACCTCCAGCTTCAGTCACAGTTTTGTTCCATACAGTATTAATCTTATGAACTCTAAAGCTTCCTCCTTCTGTTATGTATTCAAGATGGACAGTGATTAATATTTATATGTTACTTATATGTAAGGGTGTAGGTCTATACATATGTTGCATATAGTATGTTTTAAATGTGTGTGGTGTATGTGTACACTTTGAGAGCAAGCAGCTAAATTTCATTTTTAATGTGTGCCGTTGTGCCCACAGTAAAAAATGACAACAAAGGTTATCTAATTTAATCTAATTAAGACTGGATTACTAATCTTGATGACAGAATATGACAACTTCTTCCCAGCAATGATCCTATTTCAATGGTCCTATTATTGCCCCTTGAAGCCTTAGTCCTCAGATAATTCATGTTTTTTTCCTCAGGAGGAAAAGATTTACAAGCCAAATTTTGAAAAGCTAAGCCTTCCTAGAGCCGATATTCAGTTTCAAAACCGATCCTGTCTACTCAACATAAGGACTTATGTTGTCGTTTGGGATCGTTGGATTATTTTTTTCCTTTTTTTTCAGCGGAAGCAGAGAAGAGGCATTGGGGAAAGAAAGAAATTCATCGCAACCATCTTCGTAAGCCCTCGTTCCATTCATCGTTGTACAGTTTCAAGGCAACAGGATTACTATAATTAACTGCAAAAGCTGGCTGATTTGTTGATGGCATATAATGTCAATCTCTTTCATAAACTCATTAGAATCTTGGTAAATAAATAGTGAAAAGTACGCAAGAAGAAAGCAAAATCCGGCTCTTCTTACTTATGTTTTCCCTTGAAGAATGGACTAGTCTACTTCAAGGGCTACCACTGACAAACAGCATCATGGAAAAGGGACAACAAAACTCCCTGGAACCAAAACATGGGTCATTTGTTTGAAGAACTATACTATTAGAATTCCAGAAATGCTCCCTGGAACCAAAACATGGGTCATTTGTTTGAAGAACTATACTATTAGAATTCCAGAAATGTGGGATAGTCTCTCTAAGCAAAGTATATCATACAGATAGCCCTTGATTTACAACCATTCATTAGCAACCATTCAATGTTACAACTACACTCCAAAATGTAACTTATGATTGATCCTTGCATGGCCCCTTACAAAGCCATGTCTTCAGGGCCTCTTGAAAGAATGTCAAAGAATATTATATTTTGGTATGAGAAGGGAAATATGAAACTGCTAAGAGGGTCTGAATAAGGGAAGCTTTTGGTTACCCAAATACAATTTATTATGAGAAAAGTATAAGCCATAGAGATATTTTGAAATCAAAATAACAAAAAAAAGAACAGGATATTGATTGAACAAATGGATTTTAAGCACAAATGCAATTGAGATATGTTTTGGTTAGAAAAAAAATACTTTAAATTGATATTATGTATTATTAGAAAAATGCGATAAAGATGTCTATTCTATTGTATATGTCTTAACAGCAATAAGAATTGTATTTGCCTAGTGTGGAAAATCTATACCGCCGAAAGAATAAAGGAAGCACTGGATGGTGTAGTATTGGACCTAGATTGAGGAAGTAACGTGTACCACTGAATTACTAATGGATCCGGACAACACTTTGTTTATTAAGTATTTACGATTGTAAAAATAAAAAATAAAAAATAATTAAAAAAAGAAGGGGGCCAATCTTATCTTCACAGTCTGAATTTTGATCATGTGACCACAGGGAGGCTGTGTGGTGTGTAAAACGGTCATAAGTCAATTTTTTCAGTGCCACTGTAACTTTGAATGATCACTAAACTGTTGTAGGGTTGAGAGTTACCCGTATCGTGTTAATCCTGGACCTCTGGATGCCTGCCTCTGGATTCTCACAAGTTTGGGCGATTCTCTTTCATCGTTTTGATACCGAGAGTTAGGAATGTGATGGTTTTAAGTCCTGGATCTACTGACCAGGTAACTTTCAAAGGGACCTAGGTATGAATGGACAGTCTTCCTTCTCTTCTAGAGTTGTTCTTCCCCAGTAGTGTTACAAGAAGGATTCCAGATACCTTTTGCAATCTAATCTTTTGCAGACATTAGTGTTGGAAAAAGCCAGATCTTCCTTATCTCTGTTGCGCCATCATCATAAGGAGGAGAGGCCATTTTTCTAATCGGTCCAAATTAGCCATTAACCTCTGTGTTTCTTTCTATATCTTGATTAATCTCCTTCCTACCCAGTCTGAACACATGCAACCCTCAACCATTAAATATAAAGCTGAATTGCAGGAATAGTCGTGGATGTCCTGAATCCAGCAGAAATTTTGTGTCCTGAACTTAGATATTTGTCTAAGTGTCCGTGTGTATCACACAAAAGAGAGGGGAAGCCCTTACTGTAACATTTTAAAGAGAAATGAAAGACACAGAAAAGCACAGAAAAGGAAATTATATAATGTTCATAAGGCAGAAAGAGTAGAGTAGAGTAGAGTAGAGTAGAGTAGAGTAGAGTAGAGTAGAGTAGAGTAGAGTAGAGTAGAATAGAATAGAATAGAATAGAATCTGGAAGGGACCTTGGAGGTCTTCTAGTCCAGCCCACCGCTCAAGCAGGAGAACCTATACCATCTCAGACAAGTGACTGTCTAGTCTCTTCTTAAAAACCTCCAGTGATGGAGCACCCACAATTTCTGAAGGCAAGCTGTTTCACTGGTTTAAAAACTTTGTAAGCGAAGGTCTGGTACACCTGATAAAAGGACTACACAAACTCTGTGCATGTTTACACCAGAGTAATCTCCAATAAATCAAAAGGGCTTACTCCAAGAAAAATGGGAGCCTGTTTCTTAGAGCTTGTGAGCTCTAAGCTTTATCTGATCAGACTTGTTAAAAAAAAAAACCCAAAAAAACGTCAACATCAAAACTTAATTTTTCCTTAATGCTTATATAATTTCACGGATTTAAATTTGGGGGGGAGGAGAAGGGATAACAGCTCAGGAAGTAAGTGTTTTCTTTCCATCAAGCAACTTTTAAGATGATTATTTGAAAATGAAGAGAGCGCCTAATCCTTTTCTATACGTCACCCCCAGGGTTCCCTCACTGGCACAATTATATAAAATGTAATAATTAAGGTCTTGGAGATCTCTAACATCCCTGACTAAAGAATTATTCAGGCCAGCTGTTGATGGCTCCCAATTTATCTGGCATTTCTTGCAAAAAAAAAAAGATGGTTCGGATCCCTTTTTAATAAAACCTGCCAAAAGCGTTCATCAGTTTTAATTACGATAAGCAATTCTTCCATTAAACAAGGAGAGAAGCAGGCTTGTTTGACAAAGGGAAAACGTAGCATAGAGGAATGGAATTTACCCACAGCAGTATATTTTTTAAAAAATAATAATAACAGGAAGATTAATTAGCTCCCTTGCTTTGACATCTAAAGATTTCACGCAGAAATATGACAAGGGTTTTGTTTTCAGGGTTCAAGTCTTGCGAGGAGAAATTATCTCAGTGACAAAAAGCAACTGCCTTCCAACACTCACCAGCTATAATATTATCAGATTTTTAAAAAAAAAAAGAAAGAAAAAAAGAAAGCAGAGAGACAGAGCCAAGAAGTTAAAGAAAAACTCAGCCCTTCCAAGGTCTGCCTTTGTTCCTAAAAATAAATTGAATACTCCTTCAACATATTTGGCCCCACTTAATCTATCAGCAGATCTAAATATTTTTCCAAAGCACTAGCAGGGGTATTCAGGAGAGGAGACTGTACATCAATAGAACAGAATATTTTGTCTGGCCCAGGGTGATTAGACACAGAAGGAATTTGTCTCCGGTGCAGAAGTTCTCAGTGTACATGCAAACCAACACAATAATGACAATCACGGTAGCAACAAGATGTTCTACCTCCCCACAAAATAATTTCAAAAGCACGTTATCCTTCCTGCCGTGACAGCTAACAAACAGCATGTAGCCCAGTTTAAAGTGAAAGAGGAAATTGGTACAGAGACTCTTAAGCATCTGGCTGAAAACAAATGTCCTTATGTGAATCCTCTGTTTCTCTTTGATTTACGTAAATAGTCCCGGGTAAGGGTTGTGCCCTCTAGACGGCCCAAGTAATGTGCTTTTAAACGCACAATGAATGGCCCAGAAAAGACCATTTTAAAGTCCCTGAAATATCTTGGCTGCAAAGATATTGCTATTCAGCATTGCATAGCAACAGGATCTGAAAGTTATACTTAGGACATAAAATTAGCTACTCAATCTTCCCTACGCTAAGGAGGAATCTTAACTCGGTAAGATCCACTCTGCCATTAAGGAACAGGCTTTAACAGCAATGCATTCTGAACCTATTTATACCAATCGCTTGCGTTTTATTTGAAGAGGATAGCCCAAACATCAAACTGGATCAGATATTGCCCTGTTAGACATTAAAGCATCCTAAAAATGAGAGTCTTTATACACCTTATGAAGAAAGCAGATTCTTGTAAATGAATAAATAAAATAAAGCAAAAATCTTGTAAAATAAAAAAAAGTGGCTTAAAGGCTGTGATTCTGTTCACTATTTATTTGCTAATGGTGAAGGAATGATTTTTTTAAAAAAAAAATGGGCATTTTAAATTGTATTTATTTTCATTAAAGCTACATGCTCGTCTCCAAATCAGTCCTTTTTACAGAGAATGTAAGCTATGAAAAATTATACAGGCATTAGATTTAACAAAGAAGCGTACGTTGGCAGGTTATCAATGAAACACAAATGTTTTAGACCTGAATCCGTGGAACACAAAGATATAAAAATTCCTCCCTAGAGAAAGCATTCCATTTAAAAATCTGAAATAAGAAGCTTTTGTTTTTAAAAACATACAAGCATAAAAAGAGCAAAATGTCCTTCTGAAACTAGTATAGTATATTCCTTCTCATTTCAAATCCTTTTAAATATTGTATAAATCACGAGTGTTTTCTGCATGCATTTAAGGTTGGAACATTTTGATACAATTCTAAATGTGGTGTTTCAAAGTTTAGCCGGCATGTCACTCGAACAATCACACAAGTTCAACACTATATGAAGTTGGCTATACAATATGCAAATACACCACAAACATTAAAATGGCATGCTGCTAAAAAAAAATATGCCACTAATTTATATTTTTAAAAAATGACAAATCGCAACAATTGACAAATGACTACCAAAACAAATACATTCCTGCAAATAATTTAATTAAATGGGAATTGACAAAACATTCTGGGCTTAAAAATGTGTCTGAAGGAACCACTGAAATCAGACAGCAACCTTTTTAAAATGACTAACTGAAGAAATAAGGTGGAGATTAACATCAAACCAAGACATTCTCTTATTAATTGTTTAGACCTGGTTATTTAGGGAGGATTTTTGTTCTTAAATATATCACATTTGTATATTATTGCAAATCCATTAAATGCCTTTTTCATTTAAAAAAAGATCCATTTGTTTGTGGGCTTATGTATATCTGTGGCTATTCAGTTTTAATAAACATTATTTGAAACTGACCATACCACAGTCGCATATCCAATTTCAAACAGACAAACACATTAGCTGCTAATTTTTCATATATCAAGGCCATTTAATTATTTATTGGGTAAGCATCCTGAATTTGACTGTTTACATTTCCATTTTGTAAAGAAAAGGCTTTAAAATTAAAACTGGTTATTATCATCTAAGCAAGCAGACCTAATAGTAACTCTATTATTCTTATATATATATATCTACATATACCCCATATCCTTCAGCTATTCTGATGGCTTGTTTCCAAACCAAATCGCCACGTGCTTGTCTTGTAAAACAAAGCAATTTTAATTCAGAGCAGCCTTATAGGAGAATACCAGCTGATCAGTTATCGACAGGAAAAAAAATGTTGTACAGAAACCCTATTTATTTGGCACACATCTCCTTCCTTGTTCCTATCTTCTCCTAAATTAAACTTTTGTTCTTATTTCCATGGCTGATATTTCTAGTCTTCAAAATTCGTGGCCAAATAAATCCTATTCTTCAGCTCAGTTTAGACCTTTACTTATTCTTTCCAAGATGCGTGTATTTGTGCCAGGTTTATTTCAGTGACTGACAGACAGAGTGCTTCAAATTAAGCAGCCATCCTCTCCCTTTGCCAAACAAACGTTGGGCTTTAAATTTGTGATAACTGGAGGAAAATATTGCTTTCTTTCATATGGACTTTTGAGGGATCTCATCTTTAAGGAAATGTGATGACGGTATAAAATCAGTTGGGGTTAAAGGTTTTCCTTGAACCACTTGAAAAAGGCAAAATAACCATGCTATTCTGCATGCAGTTGCGGAATTACAATCGTACAATTATTCTGTTTTAACTTTCTCTCTCTAGATCTCAAAGTAACCCACTGGAGCCCGCAGAAAGTAACAGAGAAAATTGGATCTAGTTAGAAGGGCACGTTAGGCAACGAGCTGTCAAACCTGAACTATAAACTTTGAACATTTTGGATTTTGCTTAAAGAAGCTCTGATGGGGATACAGCCCCCAGAAAATGAGTGAAAGCGATAATAAATATGAATGATGCTTAATAACAATTGTCTATATATAAACTGAAATCTTTCTACACTAACAAAGCAAACCGATTCAATTTGATCCTTTCAGTCCCTCCTCTCTCAGTCCCTGACCAGATTTCAATCTTTTTTTTTTTCCTGCTTTCTTTTCTTGGCTGTGAATTTTGCACCTGTTCTGGATAAGTTTTGGACTCAGACCAGGTGTGTTGTTTTCAAAGAGGTGAATGTGCTGAAATTCTACACGCCAAAGAGGGCCGAAGCAGCGCCGTGGCCCTGCCTAACGAAATCAGGAACTGTTGCTGTTGTAGATGCAACATTTAAGTTCCCTTATATAGCTATTTTTTAAAAAGGGGGGGGGAGAGAGAGAAACAGCTCTGATTTTGCACATGCGTAGATGCAGTAAAAAAAAAAAAAAAAGCAGGAGAGGACTCAAACCATGCCCCAGAACCAAGAAAACATCCTTTGCTTCACGCTCCAGGCTGCTAAGGGGCGAGAGGCGAGCTCTGCAAACTTCAGTGAGAGCTGGGATTTCGGAACGGCGCGTTCCGACGCGCAAAAACTCCCCTTTGCTTTTTGCAAAAAAAAAATAAAAATAAATGTTCGGTCTCTAAGGCCGCCCCGGCTGGGCTAAAATAGCCCTTGAAGTCAGAAGGCCGGGAATGTAACTTGAAACTTTCCCCTGCGCGCAGCTGAAACGGCCGGGAAAACCGACAGGGGCTATTTAAGGATGCTCCGGAGATGGCGAAGCGTAAGGAACGGGGTGCCACAAGCACCCCTTTCCTTCTCAGCCTCCTCCCGTGGTTTTTGGGAGCTACTGGTCCCCCCAAGCACGGACCAGGGTCCTTCCCCGACCAAATCTGGTTTTATCTCTGATTTGCTGTCTGCTCTCCTCCCGTGTTTTTCCAGCGTCCCTCTCCAAGCTTCCTTCCTTCCTTCCTTCCTTCCTTCTTTCCTTCCTCCTTTCCTCTCTCCTTTCCTTCCTTCTCATCTCTTCCTTCCTTCCTTCTTCTCTTTCTTCCATTCTCCCTTTCTTCCTTCCCCTCATTCTCTCTCCCTTCCTTCCTTCTTTCCTTCCTCTCTCCCTTCCTTCCTTCCTTCTCATCTCTTCCTTCCTTCCTTCTCTTCTTTCCATTCTCTCTCCTTCCTTCCTCTCTCCCTTCCTTCCTTCTCATCTCTTCCTTCCTTCCTTCTTCTCTTCCTTCCATTCTCCCTTCCTTCCTTCCTTCCCCTCATTCTCTCTCTCTCCCTTCCTTCCTTCCTTCTTTCCTTCCTCTCTCCCTTCCTTCCTTCTCATCTCTTCCTTCCTTCCTTCTCTTCTTTCCATTCTCTCTCCTTCCTTCCTTCCTTCCTTCTCATCTCTTCCTCCCTCCCTTCTTCTCTTCCTTCCATTCTCTCTCCTTCCTTCCTTCCCCTCATTCTGTCTCTCTCTCTCCTTCCTTTCCTTCCTTCCTTCCCGAGCCCCACCGTCTCCCCTCCCCACTCCCCCCCCCCAAAAAAGCCCCTTCCCAGCCCGCAGCCGGGCTCCGGCGGCACTTACGTGGTGGGCGACGGGAAGGGCCCTTCGGCGGAGAGGTTCATCACCAAAGACTGGCAGAGGGTCAGGCTGAAGAAGAACCACCAGCTCGCAGCCATCTTCCCCCGGCGAGGATCGAGGCCCCCCTCCCTCTCCCCACCCAAAAAAAAAGAAAAGGAAAAAAAAGAAAGGACAAGAAAAGAGAGGGGGGGGGAGCAAAGAAAAAAAAAAAAAAAAAAAAACCA
>NW_015389607.1:253522-254976 GCF_001527695.2 Protobothrops mucrosquamatus
CCTCTTCTTTCCTTCCCCCCTCCTCCACTTCTCCTTCTATTCCTCTGCTTCCTTCCTTCTCTTCTTCCCCTTCTCCTCCCTCCCACTCCTCCTCTTCTTCCTCTTCTTTTTCGTACCCTTCCTCTTCTTCACCTTCCCCCCCCCCTCCGCAGCTCCCGCGCCACCGGTTCCCTATGGGACTCTTGCAAGGCGACCGCGCCGGACGGGGCTGGCCGGCCTCGCCCCGCTGCGACCCCTCCCCAAACAGCCACGCTCCGGCTGCTGAGAGCCTCCCCTCGGCTTGCCGGGGGTCTCGTTGGCCGCCGAAGGACCCCGCGCTGGGGGAATCCTCCGGGACGAGGAGAGCGATTCTCCCTCTCCCGTTCCTCGCCCGCCCTGCCCTCGTCTTGGGCGGGCTGGGGGTTCACACGTGCACGGGAAGGGGACTTCCCGGACCTGGGAAACGGGAGGGAGGGTCCCCGTTTCCCTCTACAGTTTTGCCGGGATCGGGGTGTCCAGCCCCGGCAAATTACATCCGAAGGCTCCTTCACACGTGTTATCTCTTCTCCACGGGAGAGCTCTTCCCGAAGGAGGCCTCCTGACGTTCTAGATCAGGGGTAGTCAACCTTGGCTCTTTTATGACTCGTGGACTTCAACTCCCAGAATTCCTGAGCCAGCTTAGCTGGCTCAGGAATTCTGGGAATTGAAGTCCACGAGTCATAAAAGAACCAAGGTTGACTGCCCCTGTTCTAGATCCTGGCCCGCCAGAGTCGAGGGCCAGGAAGGCAGCTTTCAATGAGAAAGGAGAATTTCCTTCCAAATAGAAAAATGTGATTCCTCCCTTCTTGTGTATGATTCCCGGGGGGGGGGGGGTGTCAGAAAATCCTGGAATTTGGCCTCCTGGCAACTGGCACCCCAGGATATAACCCAGATGGACAAGGATGGGACAATCTTCACGCGTGTTGCATGGGGTATGAGCAAGAAGACTACTACATAATGCTGCCAGGGTTCCTTCAACTCCCAGAATTCCTCAGCCAGCTTGCGTGGCTGAGGAATTCTGGGAGTTGAAGTCCACAAGTCATAAAAGGGCCAAGTTTCGAAGACCCCTGCCTTAAACCATCCCGGACACATGATTCTCCTTTTTTCTTTCTTTCTTGAAAACCTCCAGTGGTGGAGCTCCCAGGACCTCAGGAAGCTAGCTGTTCCACTGATGAAATATTCTTATTGTCAGGAAGTTCCTTCTTATTTCCAAATTGGATCGTGTGGGAAGTCAGTTCCCCCCACCCCCCAGAGAAAGAAATATTTTTGGAAATATTTAAAAGGCAGAATATATTTCCCTAAAGGGTTTTAAAAGCAGAAACCAACCCCCCTCCACAAGTCTCTCTGTCCCAGACAAAAACCAAGTCTGCAGAATTGGACCAAGAAGCAACGGATGGAAACTAATCAAGGAGAGAAGCAACCTAGAATTAAGGAGA
>NW_015389607.1:256041-259737 GCF_001527695.2 Protobothrops mucrosquamatus
CCCCCCACCCCCCAGAGAAAGAAATATTTTTGGAAATATTTAAAAGGCAGAATATATTTCCCTAAAGGGTTTTAAAAGCAGAAACCAACCCCCCTCCACAAGTCTCTCTGTCCCAGACAAAAACCAAGTCTGCAGAATTGGACCAAGAAGCAACGGATGGAAACTAATCAAGGAGAGAAGCAACCTAGAATTAAGGAGAAATTTCCTGACAGTTAGGACAATTAACCAGTGGAACAACCTGCCTCCAGATCTTGTGAATGCTCCAACACTGGAAGTTTTTAAGAAGAGACTGGACGGCCATTTGTCTGAAATGGTACAGGGTTTCCTGCCTGAGCAGGGAGTTGGACTAGATGACCACCAAGGTCCCAACTTTATTTTATTTTTTTATTATTAAAAGTTTTAAATAATTTTCCATACAATATCCCACTTCCCTCCCACCCCTCCCCCCTTCACTTCCCAGAGCTGGTTACAGGGTTATAAAAACAGAATCATAAATTAAATAACATTACCCAGATATACCACAATCAAGTCCCATCCACACATACTTTAACTCTACAAAATAGATAGATCTTAACACTTTACCAGCAAAATAATAATATAATTAATAATAATATAATTAAACATTATTACTAAAAATAATATAAATTCATCCATAATAAACTATTAATAATATTCTAAAATTTACTCATAAGCTAAGTAATACTTTTCAATCTCGTATTTTTTCTGAATATAATCAATCCATCTTCTCAACTTTATTATTATTATTATTGCTATTATTACTATTGTTTTGTTATTTTTATTATTGTTATTGTTGTTATTATTTAATATTGTAAAAGCAACATGGACAAATGATGCAATAATCAAGGTAGGCTAGATTGTGGGAACAAACACAGTATCCAGAAGTGTGGGGATAAAGTGGTGTGCCATAAAGCTTTGCGGAGATTTTGGAAAATGCTGTAAGGATCAGAAAGGATAAGAAATCCCATGGTATGAAAAGAACTATAATATAGGCCCCAACTGAGCTTCCCTGGGATGTGAATCTCAATCCATTAAGTTCGCCACCACAATGCAATGACAAAATAAAATAGCTAACAACAGAAGAAGACCCAAATCATCATATCCTTCAGGAGTTCTGCTGCCTTCAGATAGTTTGATACAAAACAAATGATTATAGTGCTATTTGGTTAATCAGTCAGAATACAGCTGGAAGGAGGGACCTTGGAGGTCTTCTAGTCCAACCCCCTGCTCAACCAGGAGACCCCATACCATTTTAGACAGGTGGCTGTCCAGTCTCTTTTTAAAAACATCCAATGATGAAGCACCCACAACTTCTGAAGGTAAGCAGTTCCACTGGTTAATTGTCCTCACTGTTAGGAAGTTTCTCCTTAGTTTCAAGTTGCTTCTCTCCTTGATTAGTTTCCTTCCATTGTTACTTTTCTTGCCTTCTGGTGCTTTGGAAAAATAAGTTGACTCCCTCTTCTTTGTGGCAGCCCCTCAATTATGGAACACTAATTAACTGAACGTGCAAAAACTGTAATAAACCAGAAACTATGGAACATGGCAGATTAGGCTTCACCAGGTCTTCTCTGTGTGATCACCAACTCTACGAAGTGACCTATGGGATTCCAGTGGATTACTTTTCCCTTCCCTTTTCCCTCTTTTATTTTCCTACTATTTCCTTTTGCATTTTCGTATTTTATATTATAAACTAGTAAGGCAAAAGATAACATAGGAGCTGCAACCTGCAGCATCCATAATGCATTATAAGCCGTTTCTCTGATCCATAAAATTCCCATTCTTTTTTTTAAAAAAGTTTTTTATTTATAAAACAGTTAAAACAAAGATGGACATAACATAACATTCCAGTGTATAGATTCCTAACAATTTGTTCCTCATCATACATATAATTCTTAATCTCTAAATATACATATTTTTCTATACAATACAGTCTCTAATTTGTTTCTCTATATACTGACATACAGTTTTATATATCTCTATCTTAACACTAACTTAAAACCCGAACAGTTCTCCTTGATTCACACCAACAATAGAATTTGTCCCAGATTTCAAAGTAATCTGACTCTGTCTTGTCCTTCATTTCCATTGTGAGCCTATGCATATCAGCACACGATAGGATTTTATATAAAACCTCTTCTTCTGTTGTAATTTCTTTATTCCTCCAGTTTTGTGCATACGCCAATCTAGCAGCCATGAGAATATGTAGCATCAAGTAAAGTATCCCTTTGTCGTATTTCTGTTTCCATAAAATTCTCATTCTTGAGTGCGTTAACGACAACACATTGTATAGCTGCAGTCCTGTGGTTGACTTTGTATCTCATCTACAGTAAGTCCTAGAATCAATTTCTTACAACTCCAGCTAAGCGTTTGGCAGCAATAAGCAAGTGAAATGTTTCAGACCCCGAAGACACACTAAACAGATGAAGTTTACAGTGTTACACTAGATGGCCCATAACAACACTATACTATTCCTTTGCTCTGGACAAGATTATTATATCCATTTTAAAAAATAATAAGGGCCTATCCAGGGTCTTGCAAATCTTCATAAAAATCAGCTAAATGGGTCTCTAGCAAAAATTCTGTCTCAGATTTACCCGCACAGTATAAATACAGTACCCATTTGTGTTACAGATTACAGAATAAAAGAGTTGGAAGGGACCTTGGAGGTCTTCTAGCCCAACCCCCTGCTCAAGCAGGAGACCCTACAGCATTCCAGACAAATGGCTGTCCAGTCCCTTCTTAAAAGCCTCCAGTGTTGGAGCACCCACAACTTCTGGAGGCAGGTTGTTCCACTGGTTAATTGTTCTCACTGTCAGGAAATTTCTCCTTATTTCCAAGTTGCTTCCCTCCTGGATGAGTTTCCACCCGTTGCTTCTTGTCCTGCCTTCTGGTGCTTTGGAGAATAGATTGACCCCTTCTTCTTTGTGACAGCTCCTCAAATATTGGAATATTGCTATCATGTCCCCTCTAGTCCTTCTTTTCACTAGACTAGACTGCTCGTATTCATGTGTTCCCAAGAAGACATGCATTCATTCATTCATTCATTCATTCAATCAGACAAGTGTCAATCATTCTGGAGAGCCCTTTCCAAAAACTACACGACTTTTGTTCCTCTGAACTTTGAACTGGAGCAGAAACTAAGATTTTTACGAGGCATGGCAAACTCTAAATGTGCCTACACCATCCAAATTTAGCCAAGTCATGTATCAGTTACAAACTGGAGGGGTTTGTCAAAATCAACATATCTAATTCAGGGGCATGTAATTAAAGGCTAAGCTCCCTCACATCCATAACGTGCCGTCTTCCTCAAATTACAAGATCAATAGATTTAAAGGGTTGCAATTACATTAGAAAACAATGCCTTTAATGTCAGGCATAATTTAATGGGCTTTTGCTAGAGATCCTTAGAAAATAATGACCCGAAATTCGGATCATTTGACAATCAGTATCTCAACTAGTGTAAAAGTCAAATCAAACAGCTTCCTTGTTGAGGCAGGAATTTATTAGCAAATTTTGTTGCATTGTTTATTACAGATAGCTAGTTCGCTAGCCTATTCCCAGGGTTATAGGGAAGCCCTTTTCTTCTGTTCACAGACTGTAAATATCACAGGGGATGCTATCATGTTGTAGAAAATGTCAGATTCCTACTGCCTCAAATATAATCCTCTTCTGATTAAC
>NW_015389607.1:259921-265629 GCF_001527695.2 Protobothrops mucrosquamatus
CTTCCTTGTTGAGGCAGGAATTTATTAGCAAATTTTGTTGCATTGTTTATTACAGATAGCTAGTTCGCTAGCCTATTCCCAGGGTTATAGGGAAGCCCTTTTCTTCTGTTCACAGACTGTAAATATCACAGGGGATGCTATCATGTTGTAGAAAATGTCAGATTCCTACTGCCTCAAATATAATCCTCTTCTGATTAACGTGGTTGTACCAAAAGCCCTGCCAACAAAAGTGCGTATAGTCAAGGCCATGGTTTAATAATAATAATAATAATAATAATAATAATAATAATAATAATAATAATAATAATAATAATAATAATAATAATAATAATAAAGTTGGAAGGGACCTTGGAGGTCATCTAGTCCAACACCCTGCTCAGGCAGGAAGCCCTATACCATTTCAGACAAATGGCTGTCTAGTCTCTTCTTAAAAACTTCCAGTGTTGGAGCATTCACCGCTTCTGGAGGCAGGTTGTTCCACTGGTTAATTGTTCTAACTGTCAGGAAGTTTCTCCTTAGTTCTAGGTTGCTTCTCTCCTTGATTAGTTTCCATCCGTTGCTTCTCGTCCTGCCTTCAGGCGCTTTGGAGAATAGCTTGACTCCCTCTTCTTTGGGGCAGCCCCTGAGATATGGGAACACTGCTATCATGTCCCCCCTCGTCCTTCTCTTCATTAAACTAGACATACCCAATTCCAGCAGCCTTTCCTTCTATGCTTTAGCCTCCAGTCCCCTAATCATCTTTGTTGCAATGTATGGCTGCGAAAGTTGGACCATAAGAAAGGCTGAGCGCCAAAGAATGGAGGCCTTTGAACTATGGTGCTGGAGAAGACTCCTGCGAGTCCCCTGGACTGCAAGGCGATCAAACTGGTCAGTCCTAGAGGAGATCAACCCTGACTGCTCTTTAGAAGGCCAGATCCTGAAGTTGAAACTCAAGTACTTTGGCCACCTAACGAGAAGGAAGGACTCACTGGAGAAGAGCCTGATGCTGGGAAAGATGGAGGGCAAGAGAAGAAGGGGACGACAGAGAATGAGGTGGCTGGATGGAGTCACTGAAGCAGTAGGTGTGAGCTTAAATGGACTCCAGAAGATGGTGGAGGACAGGAAGGCCTGGAGGAACGTTGTCCATGGGGTCACGATGGGTCGGACACGACTTCGCAACTAACAACAACAACAACAACAACCAATAGGTTCCTATTTTTCCTTATTTTATTAGGCCCCACTACAAGACAGCTTCATGTTTTGTTCGGCTACTAATAAAATAGCTTTTGTTTTCCCTAATCTAGAAAAAGCCATCAGGCATTAATTTTTTTTTAATAAAACAAATCAGCTTCTCATTACAAAGCACGTTTAAACGCCCTTGAGCTGTATTCCAATTCTCAAAAAGAACTCTGCGAGAAATAAAAATAATATTGCCCTCTAATTACGAACGTTACGTTTCGGAAGTATTTGATTGCATTGCAAAATTCTCGAAGTACGACTACAATTGAGCCCAAAATTTCCGTTGCTAAGCGAGACGGTTGTTTAAGTGAATTTTGCTCCACTTTACGATTTTCCTTACCACGACTGTTAAGGGAATCCCTGCAGTGGATAAGTTAGTAACACAGTTGTTAAGTGAATCTGGCTTCCCCATTGATTTTGCTTGCCCGATGGTCGCAAAAGGGGATCACGTGACCCCGGGGCACCCTGACCGTCATAAAAATGAGTCAGTTGCCAAGCGTCCAAATTTGGATCAGGTGACCGTGGGGATGCTGCAACGGGTGTAAGTGTGAAAAATGGTCATGTCGGTTTTTCCAGTGCCGTTATAACTTCAGACAGTCACTAAATGAACTGTTGTAAATCAAGGTTACCCTCTTTCCTTTCGTCTTAAGAGTATTTTTTTTTCCCTCTGAAAATGTTCTGTCTATAACTCAGCATTCTTTTCAAATTCAATAAGCACAATTTGTTCATCTGGACATCATTATTTCNTTAGAGACAGGTTCAGTCCATCAAACATTTAGTTGTGATAATACAGAATTGAATTATGGGGGTTAAAATGTGGGAGGAAATTCTGTTTTATTCATTCATTTCTTTCTTTCTTTTTTTACTTAAGCAAATGCTCAAGGCCGTTAAGAGGAGAGAGGAGGAAAAAAACGAAGAATGTAGAAACAATGAAAATGAGAATAATGTTTAGTAAGAGGAAGCTTTAGAAAAAGACTTTCATTGTTTAATGGAGGTTACGGCTGTTATTTGCTCAAGAATGGTCTATTTTCCTTGATCAAACCATCCTGAAAGCCTGTTTATTATGGATTTGGTGCAACTTTATATTCTGTGGCTATTATTTTTCTCCCGTTTAGACATCCATTATAATGGATAATTATCAAATAAAGTAGAACAAACAGACTACATTAAACGTTTCTTTTTTTTAAAAAAAATCAATAAGTAAATAGCAGTGCCCTTGATTAAAGAACTGAAAAATAGTAGAAAAATGAAAAATCTATTTGGGAAGGAAAAAAATGCAATCCACGCAAAGCTTCCTCAGCTGAACTTAAAAAAAATATGGTAATAGTAAAAGCCACCCCACTGGGCCCAGAGTACAGGTTGTCCTCAACTTACAACAGTTCATTTAGTGACCGTTCAAAGTTACAACATCACTGAAAAAAAGTGACTTAGGATCAGGTGGGAAGTCAGCCCCCCCCCCAAGAGAAAGAAATATTTTTGGGAATATTTAAAAGGCAGAATATATTTCCCTAAAGGATTTTAAAAGCAGAAACCAACCCCGCCCCCAAGTGCCTCTGTCCCAAACAGAAACCAAGTCTGCAGAATTGCAGATGTGATAATCTTGTCAGAAAGAGTGGAGTCAGGAAGCTGGGATTAGGAAGAAAGATCCCTAGAATCAACACCAAAAATCTAAGAGTCATCAGCCACAGCCACAGGGAAGCAGCATATGACCGTTGGGACATAATAGGATTAACCCACCACCATTAGAATACCAGAAAGGCACACTCAGACTCAGGTCAAAGTTCATGCCACAGGAACAACTCCAAACAAAAGGCTCAAGAAGGTATAAAAACCCACTCCCTACATGTGCTCACTCTTTTCTTCCAGAGCCATTTTCCTGTCTGGCTCTCCTCTTCAATAAACTGCAACCTTCTTTCTAAAGCAGTCATCATATTGTTTATTCCCAGCTTGGACTGAACCACGATGAAGACTTTTCCCTCAACCATCATTTTTCACATTTACGACCGTTGCAGCAACACCACGGTCACGTGATCAAAATTCAGACTTTTGGCAACTGACTCGTATTTACGAGGGTCACAGTGTCCCGGGGTCACCTGATCCCCTTTGGCGACCGTCTTATGAGCAAAGCCAATGGGGAAGCCAGACTGACTTAGTCAACCGTGTGACAAACTTAAGAACTGCAGTGATTCACTTAACAAGAAAAGTCATAAAACAGGGCGAATTCCCTTAACAAATGTTTCGCTTAACAAGAGAAATTTGCGGTCGCAAGCCGAGGACTACCTGTATTTTTAAGATAGCAACTGGGGGTCCTTGGCTGAAGCATAGACATTTAAGAAAATGAAGAATAAACAGAATACCTTTATCAAAAGCTCGAATCTGCCCATAAAACAAGCAGAAGTGATCCAATCCCTCACTTATGTGAACTGTTATGTGAACTTATGTGAATAGAATCTGGAAGGGACCTTGGAGGTCTTCTAGTCCAGCCCCCCTGTTTGAGCAGGAGAACCTATACCATCTCAGGCAAGTGACTCTCCAGCCTCTTCTTAAAAACCTCCAGTGATGGAGCGCCCATGATTTCTGGTGGCAAGCCGTTCCACCGGTTAATTGTCCTCCCTGTCAGGATGTTTCTCCTTAATTCCTGGCCTACCTGCAGCCAATGTATGTCTGTTGAGTAAACAATGCGTAGTTTTCTTTTAAAGATTAATTGTACATGGGATACCACGCGGATGCATGAACTAGTTAGCAAGGCTATTTCTGAGGACTGAGTGAACGCTATTTCATGCCTCGGATGCTTCTGATAACTGCAATCCCGCACGCCAGCTATATCCTTTTCAGAGCGCTGGATTTTCCAAATTCTTTGCAGGCTAGCCACTGGTTGGGAATATGCAAAGTCTGTTTCTGTTCTTGGGAGAGTTCAAGAGTTTAACTGGTGCTTCTTGATGAGTAGGAAACAGATGGATAGATCTCCCTTCCAATGACGTAGATCTAAGTAATAAAATGTATGAAAAATGCAACCAAGCTCAAAGAGCACAGAAGATTCCTCAGTGCTCCTCCTTCTCTTCTTCCTCTCCTTCCTCCTCCACTTTCTCTCCCCCCCTCCTCCTTCTCTCCACAAACTCCACTCCCTTCTAGCACTGATGATGTTACCTAGTTGGGTAATGAAACATCTGCAAAAAAAACCAATCAAGCTCAGAGAAAAGCACCAAGGACCCCACAGTCCTCCACCTCCTCCTCCATCATTCCACAAACCCTACTCCTTTCTAGCACTCCATTCTTCTTCTTCTTCTTCTTCTTCTTCTTCTTCTTCTTCTTCTTCTTCTTCTTCTTCTTCTTCTTCTTCTTCTTCTTCTTCTTCTTCTTCTCTTCCTCCTCCTCATCCCCTCCTCCTTCTCCTTCTCCTCGTCCCCTTCTCCTTTTCCTTCTTCTCCTTCTCCTTCTCCTCCTCCTCCTCCTCCTCCTTCTTCCCCTTCTCCTTCTCCTTCTCCTCCTCCCCTTCTCCTTCTCCTTCTCCCCTTCTCCTTCTCCTTCTCCTCCTCCTTCTTCTCCTTCTTCTCCTTCTCCTCCTCCTTCTCCTCCTTCTCCTTCTCCCTCCTTCTCCTCCTCTTTCTCCTTCTCCTTCTCCTCCTCCTCCCCTTCTCCTTCTCCTCCTCCTCCTCCCCTTCTCCTTCTCCTCCTCCTCCTCCTCCTCCTCCTCCTCCTTGTCTCCATAAACCACACTCCCTTCTGGAACTGATGAGATTACCTACTTTAGTAACGAAACGTCTGAAAGGGAGCAACCAAACTCAGAGAACACCAAGAACCCCCTATTTTGTGTGCCCTTTCAAATACCTCAACCCCCTCCCCCCAATCTTTATTGCATTTCTAATTCTGAATCGCAGGCCCATGCATCCAGACAAAGCACACCACACAGCCAGTGGTGGGATTCAAATAGGTGAACAACCGGTTCTCTGTGTGGATGCCGCTTCCGGAAGTCCATTCTGGGCCTGGGCAACAAAACATAACTTACCATTTCTGCCGACGTGGTGCAAACCGGCTGAATCCCACCACTGCGCACACAACCCACTGAGTGCCACCTGTCACTTCTTCAGTCTCTTCCACATTTCCTTTCCAGCTCATTTACCTGCAACCAGCCAATCGCGCAGGTGACATATGTCCATGTAATCAAAGTCCCCCTGCCAACCCATTTGAAGGTAATGTCACTGGCCGAGTTCCAGCATTTTAAATCAATGCCTCTGAATAAGTCATGATCTGAATTGGTGGTATATTAACACCTGCCGGTCCACTTTTGCAACCAGGAAAGGATTAACTGGTAACTGGTGATTCCCCAGAGCCATATAAACAACTCCTGTTATGGTTAACAACCCTGGTTCCTTTGAAGGCATGTAAGCACGTTCTCTTCTTCCTGATCACCCAAAACGACGCAACTTCATGGCCACTGCGAGGAATGGAAACATCAGCATAGTAATTGACGGTGAAGAGATCAAATGCAG
>NW_015389608.1:0-3263 GCF_001527695.2 Protobothrops mucrosquamatus
GCTTGCAGGACTGGCCTAGGGGAAATTTTTAGAGGGGGTTTTAATTATATTTTAATTAGATCACAGTTAAATATTTCCTTTTTAATTAATTTTTAAACTTGTAATGTTATCTGTGTATTTTTACTTGATTGTTAGCCGCCCTGAGTCCGCAAGGAGAAGGGCGGGATATAAATTTAATAAAATAAATAAAATAAATAAATAAATAAATAAATACCAAGGCCATGGTTTTCCCAGTTGCAATGTATGGCTGGGAAAGTTGGACCATAAGAAAGGCTGAGCGTCAAAGAATGGAGGCCTTTAAACTCTGGTGCTGGAGAAGACTCCTGCGAGTCCCCTGGACTGCAAGGCGATCCAACCGGTCAGTCCTAGAGGAGATCAACCCCGACTGCTCTTTAGAAGGCCAGATCCTGAAGTGGAAACTCAAGTACTTTGGCCACCTAATGAGAAGGGAGGACTCACTGGAGAAGAGCCTGATGCTGGGAAAGATGGAGGGCAATAGAAGAAGGGGACGGCAGAGAATCAGGAGGCTGGATGGAGTCACTGAAGCAGGACGCGTGAGCTTAAATGGACTCCAGAAGATGGTAGAGGACAGGAAGGCCTGGAGGAACATTGTCCATGGGATCGCGATGGGTCGGACACGACTTTGCAACTAACAACAACAACATTTCCCAACACCCGGTCCGTCGCACGTCAGCAACCAGTCCGCACAAACAAGCAAAGCCCCATCTGCGGGATGCAGGCAGTAGACAAAACCACGCCCCCTCCGGTCCGCGGGAAAACCTCTCTCCACGGAACCGGTCCCTGGTGCCCAAAAGGTTGGGGAACTCTGATTTATACAACTTGCATGCCGCACGACTCGCGATCCTTCTGGATGGGAGTCGCAACCATCAAAAACAATGCACGTATGTCATCCTCAAATTACAATCTTACGACTGTTGTATTTACTTAACATCCTGCTGAACACTGAATTCTGGCTATAGTGATATTATTTATCCTTCTTATTATCTTCTTTACTCTCCCTTTTTATTGGTATTGTTATTATTTTATTCTGTTGCTTTGTATGTACACGGAGAGCTTCTGCACTGGACACAAACTCCTTGTGTGTCTAATTACACCTGGCCAAATAAAATACAGGTAGTCCTCAACTTACAACCAGAATTGAGCCCAACATTTCTGTTGTGAAGTGAGACATTCGGGAACTGAATTTTGCCCCGTTTTACAACTTTTCTTGCTGCATTGGTTAAGGGAATCACTGCAGTTGTTTATTTTATTTATTTATTTATTTATTTATTTATTTATTTATTGAATTTTTACCCCGCCCTTCTCCTTGCGGACTCAGGGCGGCTGACAGCCTGATAAAAACAAATACAAAAAATACCACAATACTATCGTTAAAAATATAATTAAAATGAAATATTTGATAGGCCTTTGTAATTTAAAATTATTATTTTTTTTTTTATTTTTATTTTTTTTTTTATTTAACTTATATGCCGCCCTTCTCCCCATGGGACTCAGGGCGGCTCACAGCATATTAAAAACAATACAAAACATTTCCCCTGTAAAAGCCAATTAAAAACCAAATATTTATAGCTGTGTCTTATTAAAATCATTAAAATTGTCCCTATTTAAAAATTCACCCTAGGTCAGTCCCGACTGCTGAAAAAGCCATGTCTTGAGGGCGCGGCGGAAGGTTAGGAGATCCGGAATCGTCCGGATCTCGGGGGGTAGTTCGTTCCAGAGGGTGGGGGCACCCACAGAGAAGGCCCTCCCCCTGGGGGTCGCCAGCCGACATTGCTTGGCCGACGGCACCCTGAGGAGGCCCGCTCTGTGGGAGCGTACCGGTCTGTGGGAGGTTAAGTTAGTAACAGTTGTTAAATGAGTTTTGCCCCCATTTTTAAAACCCCGCTAAAAATTGCCCCTTAGGCCAGTCCTGCTAGTTGAAATAGCCATGTCTTAAGGGCGCGGCGGAAGGAAGCGAGATCCGGGATCACCCGGATCTCTGGGGGTAGTTTGTTCCAGAGGGTGGGAGCTCCCACCGAGAAGGCCCTCCCCCTGGGGGTCGCCAGCCGGCACTGTCTGGCTGACGGAACCCTGAGGAGACCCACTCTGTGGGAGCGTACCGGCCGATGGGAGGTTAAGTTAGTAACAGTTGTTAAATGAGTTTTGCCCCCATTTTACAACCTTTCTCGCCACGGTTGTTAAGTGAATCACTGCAATTGTTAAGATAGTAATACGGTTTTTAAGTGAAGCTGGCTTCCTCATTAACTTTGCTTGTCAGAAGGTCGCAAAGGGGGATCTCGTGACCCCAGGAACACTGCAACCGTCATAAATGTGAGCCAGTTGGCAAGCGTCCGAATTTTGATCACGTGACCGTGGGGATGCTATAATGATCATAGTAAGTATGAAAAGTGGTCTTAAGTCCCTTTTTTCAGTGCCATTGTAACTTCAAATGGCCATTAAACGAACTGTTGTAAGTCAAGGACTACTGCATTCACTTCAATTCAATTCAATTCAAAACTTACTTGGGTAAATTTCCGGAGAGGATCTTCCAGGCGTATTCCCGCAGATATTTCTGGAATATGGTGGTGAGGGCAATCATGGGCTCCCCGGTGCTTAGCTGCGAGCACTGGACCATGCACTTCTTGTAATAGACAAAGAGGTCAGCGCAGCTGGGCAGAACGGCACCGCCCTCGTCCACGTTCGGCTTGGGGGGTCCCTGGGCTTTGAAGTCCCCCACGAAGCGGTCAATCAGCTCTCCGAGGTTTCTGATGTCCCATGAGAGCAGAAACACAATTGTATTTGTTTGTTTAAGAAATGTACAGAGTTAGGAGAACATTCCCACCCCTGCCTCATTTACACATCCCTCCCTGTTTATCCTTTTTATTTTCGTTAACTTTCAATGTTTTAATGCCTAATGTTTTTAATGTTCTGATTGTTACATAGGGTGCTTTTATAAATGTGTAAGCCAGCCAGAGTTGCTTGACAGTGAGATGGGCAAATGATGATGATGATGATGATGATGATGATGATGATGATGATGATGATGATGATGATGATAATAATAATAATAATAATAATAATAATAATAATAATAATAATAATAATAATAATAATAATAATAATAATAAAGTTGGAAGGGACCTTGGAGGTCATCAAGTCCAACCCCCTGCTCAGGCAGGTAACCCTATACCATTTCGGACAAATGGCTGTCCAGTTTCTTCTTAAAAACTTCCAGTGTTGGAGCATTCAGCACTTCTGGAGGC
>NW_015389608.1:4629-7530 GCF_001527695.2 Protobothrops mucrosquamatus
TTATTATTATTATTATTATTATTATTATTATTATTATTATTATTATTATTATTATTATTATGTCCCCCCTCGTCCTTCTCTTCATTAAACTAGACATACCCAATCGCAGCATCCATTCCTTATATGTTTTAGCCTCCAGTCCCCTGATCCTCTTAGTTGCTCTTCTCTGCACTCTTTCTAGAGTCTCAACATCTTTTTTACGTCGTGATGACCAAAACTGGATGCAGTATTCCAAGTGTGGCCTTACCAAGGCATTGTGAAGTGGTATTAATACTAATACTAATACTAATAATGATGATGGTGGTGGTGGTGGTGGTGGTGCTGCTGCTGCTGCTGTTGGAAGGGACCTTGGAGGTCATCTAGTCCAACCCCCTGCTCAGGCAGGAAACCCTATACCATTTCAGACAAATAGCTGAATTTGTTCTGAATATAATTTTGCTCTGAATTTGCTCTGAATAAAAATTTGCTCTGAACGGTCGCTAAATGAACTGTTGTAAGTCGAGGACTACCTGTACTATTTTTTCAATTCTTCTTGAACTCACAAAGTCTAAGTTTATTCTTTTTTTTTAAAAAAAAAAAATGAATCATACAGGTAGTCCTCAAGTTACGACCCCAATTGAGCCTAACCTTTATGTTGTTAAGTGAGAAATTTGTTGAGTCATAAATGACTTTCCTTGCCACATTTGTTAAGTGAATCACTGCTGTTGTTAAATGAGTAACCCGGTTGTTAAGTGAATCCAGTTTCCCCGTTGACTTTGCATGTGAGAAGGTCGCAAAAGGGGATCACGTGATCCGGGGGACGCTGCGACCGTCATAAATGTGAATCAGTTGTCAAGTGTCCAAATGTAAATCACGTGACCACGGGGCTGCTGCGATGGTCATAAGTGTGAAAAATGGTCGTAAGTCACTTCTTTCAGTGCTGTTGTAACTTTGAATGTTCATTATTTGTCTGAAATGGTGTAGGGTTCCTGCCTGAGCAGTGGGTTGGACTCGATGACCTCCAAGGTCCCTTCCAACTTTATTATTATTATTATTATTATTATTATTATTATTATTATTATTATTATTATTATTATTATTATTATTATTATTATGGGAATTGTTGAAAGCCGGAGGACTACCTGTACTTCCCTCTCCCGCTCTGTGTGTCCCCCCAAACCACATGCAAATAATTGCCACTCACCTGTCCTGAGATTCAATGTAGACATAAAGGTGGGGCTCAAAGCACTTAGAAATAATTCCATGGAACGGATTGCTTGGAATTTTTGGCTTTTGTGGCTAAGGAAAAAAAAGAGAGAGAGTGTCAACGCTGCTAACATAGGATGTTTTCGCATTGACCACAGATGGAAATGTAGCCATCTTTTCCCTTTCGCTTTTAGAGGTAGATGATGCTGGGAGGGGGGGATGTGAACGAAAGTCCAGCTAGGTACGGGGTGTCAAACTCAATTTCATTGAGGGCCGCATCAGCATTGCGGTTGCCCTCAGGGGGGGGTGTGGGTGGGTGTGGCCAGGGTGGGTGCAGCCTAGTGGGTGGGCATGGATGGAGTGGGTGTGGCCTACTGAGTGGGCGTGGCCAGCTCTACATCGTTCGCGTCAAGGGGGCCTGTGGGGGCCTGGGCAGGAGTGGGACAGATCTGAGGGTCTCTGGCAGAAGGGGGTGGGACCGGGGCAAGCGCCAAGGCATGGTCCATTTCTTCATTCCTCACAAAGGGTGACCCCTCCCCAGCATGCACCCAGGGGACGGGGCCGACGCGGCAGGGGCTGGTTCCTCGCTGTTTCTAGACGGCCTTGTGGAACTAAGACTGAATGCGTTTCAGCATAGATGGCCACCACAAAATTGTACATTGGCTCCCGGCTGGCCTGGGCCAGGGCCAAGGCAGCGGGGGCCGTTCCCTCATTGTTTCCAGGATGGCTTTGCGGGCCACATGAAACCACTTCGCGGGCAGCATCCGGCTCCCGGGCCTTGTGTTTGACATGTCTGAGCTAGACATAACGACACTAAACCCAGTGTGAGAATCAAGGTTATTGAGCCCAGAGCTGATAAAGAATTGGCAAGCTGGAGAAATGGAGAGGAAGCCCGCCAAGCTAATTGGAGAATGTGATTTATGACTGCAAACTGAAGGAGGGAATTGTGCCCAGGGGAGGGGAATTCAGTTTTTGGCTTCGATTATATAGTGCCGATATTATGCTACTCGAATAAAAGATCCTTTAAGATAAACAATGCCTCGAAGTTCCTTTGAAGAGTTTCATCTGTCGGAACCATGAAGGGAGATTATAAAACCAGAAGAGATTCTCGGGAAAATTGTCTTCCGGTTGTCCTCAGCTTATAATAGTTTGTTTAGCGACCCGTTTTAAGCACCTTGGATATTATCTTCAGGTACTCCTCGTCTTATAACCGTTCATTTATCTACCATTCAAAGTTACAACAACATTGAAAAAAATGACTTAACAGGTCCTCGTACTTACGATCCTTGCGCTGTTAAGTGACCAGTCGTAACTTGAGGACGACCTGTAAAACTATTAAAGAAAACTGAGGCCAAACTAAGCACAGCCAGACCACTCCTCTTTAGGAAATAACAGAATAAATACAGGTAGTCCTCGAATTACGACCACAAATGAGCCCAAAATTTCTGTCGCTGAGTGAGACTGTTGTTAAGTGAGTTTTGCCCCATCATCTTTAAAGCGCTCCATGGCATCGGACCTGGTCATCATCTTTAAAGCGCTCCATGGCATCGGACCTGGATATCTCCGAGACCGCCTTCTGCCGCAGGTTACCTCCCATCGGCCGGTATGCTCCCACAGAGTGGGTCTCCTCAGGGTGCCGTCAGCCAGACAGTGCCGGCTGGCGACCCCCAGGGGGAGGGCCTTCTCGGTGGGAGCCCCCACCCTCTGGAACGAACT
>NW_015389608.1:7642-12291 GCF_001527695.2 Protobothrops mucrosquamatus
AGGGTGCCGTCAGCCAGACAGTGCCGGCTGGCGACCCCCAGGGGGAGGGCCTTCTCGGTGGGAGCCCCCACCCTCTGGAACGAACTACCCCCAGAGATCCGGGTGATCCCGGATCTCCCCTCCTTCCGCCGCGCCCTAAAGACATGGCTTTTCCAACAAGCGGGTCTGGCCTAGGGAATTTTAGTGGGGTTTTTAAGGGCAATTTTAAGGGTAATTTTAATGATTGGCCTTTTCAAATATTTTCTTTTAATTTGGTTTTAATATAGATATTTATTGTATTGTGGTTTTATAAGGCTGTTAGCCGCCCTGAGTCCGGTGAGGAGAAGGGCGGGGTACAAATTAAATTATTATTATTATTATTATTGTATGACCTTTCATGCCACAGTTGTTAAGTGAATCACTGCAGTTCTTAAGTCAGTCAGACGATTGTTAAGTGAATCTGGCTTCCCCATTGACTTTGCTTGTCAGAAGTTTGCAAAAGGGGATCACGTGACCCCCGGGACACAGCAACCGTCATAAATACGAGTCAGTTGCCAAGCGTCCAAATGTAAATCACGTGACCACGGGGATGCTGCAAAGGTCCTAGGTGTTAAAAATGGTCATAAGTCACTTTTTTCAGTCCTCTTATAACTTTGAACGGTCATTAAATGAACTGTTGTAAATCGAGGACTATCAGTATACCTAATTTTATATATATTATTAGCCCAGGGAATTAACAAAGTGAAAAGCAAGATAACGGCATTTAAAATATCCCGGTCGCTAAACGAATGGTCATAAGCCGAGGATTACCTGAAGACAATATCCAAGATGCTTATAACTGGTAACGGTTATAAATTGAGAACTACCGGAAGACAATATCCAAGGTGCTTAAAACAGGTCGCTAAACAAACTATTATAAGCTGAGGACTATCCAAGCTGCTTATAACTGGTCGCTAAACGAACGGTTATAAATTGAGGACTACCGGAAGACAATATCCAAGGTACTTATATCCTGCACTTCCTAAAAAAACTGCAAAAAGAAAGACTGCAGCTGGAAAAGGGAAGGAGAGAGCTGTAGTAACCTCAACCGAAGGCTCTCCAGCACAGCTGGGGACAATGGGGATTGTAGTCCAATGCATATCAATGTAGGGAAGAGGGAGGGGGGAAAGGCCCACCCCGTTTGTGTGGGAGAAACACGGACTCTCAGGAAGAATGACATTTACCTTGTCAATGTTGGCCTTTTCTGACGGGGTTTCGTCCTCGTCGGTCGCGGATTCTTCCTCCAGAAAAGGGTTCGTGGAGGCTAGCGGAGGATCGGGTTTTTTCTGTCGGAGAAAGACGGGAAGTTTAGGGGGAAAGGAGATCCGTTAAACGCGAGCCCGCCCTGTGGGGCAGCAGCCAAAAAAGCTAATTCAATCCTTGGCTGTGTAAACAGAGATGCTTAACGCCACAATCGTTATAGAGCGATAGAGCATTTTCTTTCAGAATCCAGAAGTAAATGCTGGTTTCTGGGGGGGGGGAATAAATTGCGGTCGTGTGACCACGGGGTGCTGCAAAGAGCCTTACGGACTGAGGGGGTGGCTGAGGGGGCAGAAGACAGACATCATAACTTTGAAACAAGGTTGTTAATAAAATTTGGGGGTCTGTGACAACTCGCCACGGCCAGCTCACTGCGGGAAAACTTGCCACAAATTATTAACCAGTGGAACAACCTGCCTCCAGAAGCGGTGAATGCGCCAACACTGGAAGTTTTTAAGAAGAAACTGGACAGCCATTTGTCCGAAATGGTATAGGGTTTCCTGCCTGAGCAGGAGGTTGGACTAGATGACCTCCAAGGTCCCTTCCAACTTTATCATTATTATTATTATTAAAAGTTACACTAATATCGAAGAAATAGTGCAGGGGTAGGCAACCTTGGCTCTTTTATGACTCGTGGACTTCAACTCCCAGAATCCCTGAGCCGGCCATGCTGAGGAGAAATGGAGAAGTTTCCATGCTGAGCCGTGCTGGCTCAGGAATTCTGGGAGTTGAAGTCCACGAGTCATAAAAGAGCCAAGGTTGCCTACCCCTGAAATAGTGGAACAGAAGAATTATTAAAGAAAGGAAGGACAAAACGTTATGTGAATGACACGAATGAAAACATTTTTTTTAAATTATTTTAGATATTTAAATTGAATTGTTGAATTGGACCATAAGAAAGGCCGAGCGCCAAAGAACGGAGGCCTTTGAACTCTGGTGCTGGAGAAGACTCCTGCGAGTCCCCGGGACTGCAAGGCGATCCAACCGGTCAGTCCTGGAGGAGATCAACCCCGACTGCTCTTTAGAAGGCCAGATCCTGAAGCTGAAACTCAAGTACTTTGGCCACCTAATGAGAAGGAAGGACTCACTGGAGAAGGGCCTGATGCTGGGAAAGATGGAGGGCAAGAGAAGAAGAAGAGGACGACAGAGGAGGAGGTGGCTGGATGGAGTCACTGAAGCAGCAGGTGTGAACTTAAATGGACTCCAGAAGATGGTAGAGGACAGGAAGGCCTGGAGGAACATGGTCCATGGGGTCGCGATGGGTCGGACACGACTTTGCAACTAACAACAACAACAAAAGATGTCCGGCCATGGTGAGCTGGCTGCGGCGAGTTGTCGCACTCTGAACATTTGGAGGCTCCATCATAACTTCGACCAGACATTAAGGACTATCTATAATGGGAAGAAAATCTTTTTTTTTCCCACAGGGCTGCATGGCTCTGGGACTGGCGGGCACAAACTGGCAAACTGCGGGCAAGATACGCAGGGATTCCCCCCCTGTGCCCGCAGGAGGGTGGAACCCACAAAAACGAGGGGTCTTTTTTCTTTTACCGTCACCGTCTCTGACAGGGTGGACCCCGAGAAGCGTTTGGCCAGCAGCCCTTCGAAGTTGGTGGTCCTCTGGATGGCGAAAAGCAGCAGTTTCACCTCGATCTCCCTTGCCCGGGCACGCATGATTTTCCCCAGCTCTATCCTGCAAAGAGAAGGAGGCAAAATCATTTCATGCCAGTACGGGCAGTCTTCGACTGACGACCGCAATTCAGCCCGGAATTCATGTTACTAAGTGAGAAATTCGTGAGTTTTGCCCCATTTTACGACCTTTCTTCCCACCGTTTAATAATAATAATAATAATAATAATAATAATAATAATAATAATAATAATAATAATAATAATAAAGTCGGAAGGGACCTTGGAAGTCATCTAGTCTAACCCCCTGCTCAGGCAGGAAACCCTATACCATTTCAGATAAATGGCTGTCCAGTCTCTTCTTAAAAACTTCCAGTGTTGGAGCATTCACAGCTTCTGGAGGCAGGTTGTTCCACTGGTTAATTGTTCTAACTGTCAGGAAGTTTCTCCTTAGTTCTAGGTTGCTTCTCTCCTTGATTAGTTTCCATCTGTTGCTTCTTGTCCTGCCTTTGGGTGCTTTGGAGAATATCTTGACTCCCTCTTCTTTGGGGCAGCCCCTGAGATACTGGAACACTGCTGTCATGTCCCCCCTCGTCCTTCTCTTCATTAAACTAGACATACCCAATTCCAGCAACCATTCCTTATATGCTTTAGCCTCCAGTCCTCTAATCATCTTTGTTGCTCTTCTCTGTACTCTTTCTAGAGTCTCAAAATCTTTTTTACATCGTGGTGACCAAAACTGGTTGCCATATTCCAAGTGTGGCCTTACCAAGGCATTGTAAAGTGGTATTAACCCTTCACGTGATCTTGATTCATTGTAGTTGTTAAGTTAGTCACACAGTTGTTAAGTGAATCTGGCTTCTTCCCCCTTGAGTTTGCTTCTCAGAAGATCGCAAAAGGGGATCACATGACTCCGGGACAGTGCAACCGTCATAAGTACATGTCAGTTGCCAAGCGTCTGAATTTTGATCACGTGACCACGGGGATGCTGCAACAGTCGTTAAGTGTGAAAAACGGTCGTAAGTCGCTTTTTTCATTGCCGTTGTAACTTTGAGTGGTCAGTAAAGGAACTGTTGTAACTTGATGACTACCTGTCCTTGTTTCAACTTGTGGCATCCCGCAACAGAAATGCTAGAAAACAATATAGCCTTTTTTTTTTAAATCATCACATTGCTCAGATTTTACAGGTAGTTCGCAACTTACAACAGTTGATTTAGTGAGAGTTCAAAGTCACGACACCGAAAACAGTGACTTAGGACCGTTTTTCACACATATGACCATTGCAGCGTCCCCAGTGTCATGTGATTTACATTTGGATGCTTGCAACTGACTCACATTTATGACGGTTACAATATCCTGGGGTCACACAATCACCGTTTGCGACCTTCTGACAAGCAGAGTCAACGTGTGGAATCCAGATTCACTTAACACCGTTAACAACTGCAGTGATTCATTTAACAACTGTGGCAAGAAAAGTCATAAATGGGGCAAAACTCACTTAACAAACCTCTCACTTAGCGACATAAATGGTGGTCATAAGTTGAGGACTGTCTCTATTCAGTGGTGGGATTCTGCTGCACCACTTCGGCAGAACCGGTAGCTAATTGTTTGTTGCCCAGGCCCAGAATGGACTTCTGGAAGCGGCATCCACCCGGAGAATCAGTTGTTCACCTATTTGAATCCCACTACTCCTTTACTCCTTCCTTCCTTCCTTCCTCTTCCTTCCTTCCTTCCTTCCTTCCT
>NW_015389608.1:12749-16262 GCF_001527695.2 Protobothrops mucrosquamatus
CCTTCCTTCCTTCCTTCCTTCCTTCCTGTCTGTAGGATTCAGGCAGTTCACACCACTTCAGACCGGTAGCTAATTTTTTGTTGCCCAGGCCCAGAATGGACTTCCAGAAGCGGCATCCACACAGAGAACCGGTTGTTCACCTCTTTGAATCCCACCACTGCCTGTATTCCCATTTTCACAGCCACTCCCGCTGCTCTTTGGCATTCGTGATATTTGTTTTAGGGTAATTTTAACTTTCAGGGCGTGTGCTTCTCAGGCGCCAACAGTCAACTGCTGAGGACTGAGCCAACAATTTCTCCCCCTTGGCTGCGACGGGCACAATCATAAGCCACTCTTTCGTGGTTGATCTGCTGGCATGCTTTTGGGCAGAGATCTCGGAAAGACAGCCGCAAAGCGGTCCGATTTCTCTCGTTGTTTATTTCAGCTGCAAGTAGTTTTCACACAGGAGTCACGCAGCGCGGCTGTTGGAAATTCAACCCCAGAGAATGGCTCCCGATATCATCTTTTGCAGAAAGGAGTATCCAGGCACGTTTGTGGCTGTGTGATGCCAACACACCTCCCTGAAGTGTGATGCCAACACACCTCCCTGAAGATATCCCTTAATGATATCTGTTGACTTGAGCTGGGAATTTTATCCTTCCATCAAGTAAACAAATGAAGTTTGGAAGGGCTGCTTCCATGCAGCTTCTGAGGTTTCCCACGGAAAGTCATGATTAAATTGCGCATCGGTTCCTTTTACTGAGCTTATCCTCCTCCTTCAGAACAGTTCGTTTAGTGACCGTTCAAAGTTACAATGGCACTGAAAAAAGGGACTGATGACCGTTTTTCACATTTATGACAGGTACAGCATCCTCGTGGTCACGTGATCAAAATCCCGATGCTTGGCAACTGGCATGTACTTATGACAGTTGCAGTGTCCTGGAGTCATCTTTTGCAATCTTCTAACAAGCAAAGTCAATAATAATAATAATAATAATGATGATGATGATGATGATGATGATGATGATGTTGGAAGGGATCTTGGAGGTCATCTAGTCCAACCCCCTGCTCAGGCAGGGAACCCTATACCATTTCAGACAAATGGCTGTCCAGTCTCTTCTTAAAAACTTCCAGTGTTGGAGCATTCACTGCTTCTGGAGGCAGGTTGTTCCACTGGTTAATTGTTCTCAGAGTCAGGAAATTCCTCCTTTGTTCTAGGTTGCTTTTCTCCTTGATTAAGAGAACAACAGAGTTGGAAGGGACCTTGGAGGTCATCTAGTCCAACCCCCTGCTCAGGCAGGAAACCCTATACCATTTCAGACAGATGGCTGTCCAGTCTCTTCTTAAAAACTTCCAGTGTTGGAGCATTCACCGCTTCTGGAGGCAGGTTGTTCCACTGGTTAATTGTTCTCACTGTCAGGAAATTCCTCCTTAGTTCTAGGTTGCTTCTCTCCTTAGTTAGTTTCCAATGGGGAAGCCAGATTCATTTAACAATCGCAATAGCAATAGCACTTAGACTTATATACCACTTCACAGTGCGTTTACAGCCCTCTCTAAGCGGTTTACAGAGTCAGCCTCTTGCTCCCCAACAATCTAGGTCCTCATTTTACTGACCTCGGAAGGATGGAAAGCTGAGTCAACCTCCAGCCGGTGAGACTTGAACTGCTGAAGTGCTGGCAGCCAGTGATACTAGCTTAACAACTAACATGATTCATTTAGTAACTGTGGCAAGAATGGTTGTAAAACGGGGCAAAATTCGGTTAACAACTGTCTCAGCAACAAAAACCTTGGGCTCTATTGTGGTTGTAAGTTGAAGACTACCTATATTAAATTGCACATCAGTTCCTTTTAGTTGCTTGGCTGCATGCTACCACATTACCTGACATGCAAATGGCTTAAAAACATGTGCACATGGCATTCATTTGGCCAGTGCCTGCCCTGTCCTTTGCCATCACAATTTCTGATGTGACCAAAGTCTCTTGCAGGTAGTCCTTAACTTATGACTGTGGTGGCGAACCTATGGCACTCAGAGCCCTCTCTGTGGGCACGCGCACTGTCGCCCCAGTCCTAGGCCTTCAGCTGGGTTTTATAAACCCTTTTCGCTTTAGGCCTCTGCCGCCGTGTGCAAAAAAAAAAGTTTCAATCAATCAGTCAATTTCAACTTCTCGCAGGGGAAAAAAAAGATCTCGCAAAGTTGGAATTGATTGATTGAACCTTTTAGTCCCACCCAGTCTGCCGTTACCACTGCAGCCACGCCCACCCAATGGGCCTCGCCCACCCAACTGGCCACACCCACCCAATGGGCCACGCCCATCCAGCACCCAATGATACATAAGTGGGTTTTGGGTTGCAGTTTGGGCACTCGGTCTCTAAAAGGTTCGCCATCACTGACTTATGACATAACAGAGCCTGCCTATCATGGATGTAAATGGTGACAGTTGTAAAACAGGTCAGTTATGTGGCCAAGCCTATTTTATGATGGTTCTGAAGCAAACACGATGATCGTTAAGCAAATCAACAGTCCGTTATCGGCCGGTTTTGCCGAAAATCAGGACTCAATGCGGATTTTCAGTGAAACTGTCCTAAAACA
This sequence comes from Protobothrops mucrosquamatus, assembly GCF_001527695.2. Lineage (NCBI taxonomy): Eukaryota > Metazoa > Chordata > Lepidosauria > Squamata > Viperidae > Protobothrops > Protobothrops mucrosquamatus. The sequence continues at coordinate 15,319 of NW_015389608.1, forward strand.
TGGGACACGGCAAGCAGCCATGGATGCAGAGTGGTTGCTGAGCATCTGACGTGCAGTCACATGATCGTGGTGTGCGATCACATGATCGTGGTGCATGTGTGTAAGAACTAGAAACTATCCTAAAACATGGGACATTGCGAGCAGCCATGGATGCAGAGTGGTTGCTGAGCATCTGACGTGCAGTCACATGATCGTGGTGTGCGATCACGTGATCGTGGCGCATGTGTGTAAGAACCGGATTGCAAATACCCCTGGCAGGTCCACTGACTTAACTGCAGTGATTCCCTTAACAACCGTGCCAAGAATGGTCATAAAACGGGGCGAAGCTCCCTTAACCACTGTCCCGTTTTGCAACAGAAATTTTGGGCTCAGTTGTGGGCAGAACGACCTGTATAGCCTTGGGCAGTAAGTCATCTGAATTGGAACCTGTGTGTGACTCTGATCCTTGGCGCCCGACAAAAAGAGAATTTTTTTTTGCAATAACCCAGAAAAAAGAACCCTCTGGGCTTATATCTCAGCTTGTGCAATTCATCCTGTAAAATGGAATTTGGAAGCATTACATTCTCAGCTTCCAAAATTAAATTTTAAAATTAGCTGCTCTTTGTATTTTTAATGGTCTGGGTGAAAAGGACCCAGAAGGAACATTGCTATCTATAGAAGAATGGTCATTTAAAGTCTCGAATTTAGCAGAAATGGCCAAGATTTCCGCTTATGTGAAGGATCACTCACAAGAAAGATATATTTGGGTTTGGAGAAGATGGATAGATTATATTGAGTGTAAATATGGGACTAAAAAATATCATTTGGTTTTTGAGTAAATTTTGGAATATTATGGTTGTATAAAGGTTAGAATATTTTATTTAGTATTATTTTTAATTATTAAAGTGTTATTATTATTGTTTTTAATAATTGTACTGTTTAAAAGAGAGTTAAAGGAGGTTACA
>NW_015389608.1:16360-30230 GCF_001527695.2 Protobothrops mucrosquamatus
GGGAGGGGGGGGTGGAAGGGTGGGAAGGGGAAGGGGGGGATTTATATTGTAAAATTTTATAAAATTTTCAATTAAAAAAAAGAAAAAAAAAGAAGAAGGAACGTTGCTAGAGGTGGGGGGGAAAAAAGAACACGGGATTTTAGAGTCCCACCTTGTAATATGACAGAAATCCACGGCGATCCGTTCTGTCATGCACCATTCCGCTGGGAACATCCGGACGTATTTTTCCTCGTAGTCTACCAACTGGCGCTTGATCCAGGCGTAACGCCGGTCGATCTTGTCCAGCCAAGCAACCTGGGAGAGAACAGCAGGAGATTTCAACCATCTTTCTCCTCCATGTTGATATCAAGATGTACAATGCACATCATGAACCCTCAGCCATCCGGGTCATAGTTTATCCCAAAGGTGTTTTTTTAAGAGGCAACTGAACTTTCTTTTTAATCTTTGAAGAAATTTTGCTTCTCCTCCAAGAAGCTTCTTCAGCTCTGACTGGATAGTGGGAAATGGAAGGATTTATACTCCTTGCAGACAGCTGGTCATTTGCATTCTTTTAGAGCAGACATGTCAAACTCGCGACGTCACATGACGTCGCGCGACATATCGGGACTGTTTTGCCATTGCCGGCAATGGGGTGGGTGTGGCTTCCACATGACGCATCCGGCCCGTGGGCCGGCAATTTGACACCCCTGTTTTAGAGAGTCATTCAGGCCACTTGGAGGTTTGTCTGTGTCCTCAAGGTCAGGGCTTTTCAACCTTTTCACCCATTGTACCACTTTTAGGATATGGCAATATCCGAGTACCACCAGTCGCCTAGCAAGGTGTCAAAAACGTGATGATCCCCCCAAAAAAAGAAAAAGGAAAAAAGTGATAAAGTACAGGTAGTCCTCGCCTTACAACAGTTCACTTAGTGACTGTTCGAAGTTACAATGGCACTGAAAAAAGTGTCCCCCAAGCCACAGCCGAGCAAGACACCTGCCTGCCCGCCCGCCCGCGCTCTTCCTCCTGTCCGAGGTTTTCATTGTTGTGAGCGTTTCTGTTGAGGATTGGCAGCGGGGGTGGGGTGGGGTGGTGTTTGGTTTTTATTCCCCCCGTCTGCTGGGTGGTTGCAGCAGGTTTTGGTCACTTCATATGACCCTGGGACACTGTGACCGTCATAAATATGAATCAGTTGCCAAGCATCTGAATGTAAAGCACAAGATCCTGGAGATGCTGCAACATTCCAGCTGATCGGCGCTTCTTCTGGGCTCAGCAGAAGCATCAGGATCAGCGCCGAGTTCCAGCCGGAGACTGGTACTGATCCTGGGGCTTCTGCTGAGCCCTGACAGCCCTGCAGCTCCAGCCGTCTCTCGCTCAGGCTTGTGCGGTGCTGCCACCTGTTCAGCTCATTCCCCTCCCCCGCTACCACTTTTCTAGGATGGTCGCGTACCACCTGCCAGGTGCCAATGGACCACAGGTGGTACCCGTACCACTGGTTAAAAAGCCCTGCTCAAGGTCACCCGAGTGGTGCAGATAAACCTCCAAGCAGCCTTCCTGACTCTCTAAAAGAATGCAAATGACCAGCTTTCTGCAAGGAGTATAAATCCTTCCTTTCCCCACCATCCAGTCAGAGCTGAAGAAGCTTCTGGAATGAGAAGCGAAACGTCTTCAAGGGAAAGACCCAGAAAGTCCAGCTGCTTTTTGAAAAAGCACCTTTGGCACAACCATGACCTGGTGACTCAGAATCTCCATAACTGAACCAACATCCTTTCCATACGTATAAAAATCCCAGTCCATCTTCCGATGAGCAAAGTCAGAGGGGGAAGCCAAACTCACTTAACAACTGAGTGATTCACTTAAAAACCATGACAAAAAAAGGATATACAATTGGCTGTGACTCACTTAACAACTGTCTTGCTTAGCAACAGCAATTCTACTCCCAACTGTGGTTGTAAGTTGAGGACTACCTGCAGAAGATCTACTGCAGGGGTCTCCAAACGTGGCAACTTTAAGATTTGTGGACTTCAACTCCCAGAATTTGTGGACTTCAACTCCCAGAATCCCCCAGCCAGTCATGCTGGCTGGGGAATTCTGGGAATTGAAGTCCACAAGTCTTAAAGTTGCCAAGTTTGGAGAACTCTGTGCTTCCCACCTCCCTTTGTATTCATGAGAACTAGGATTGTATTATGAGACGCCTACTAAGTTTACATTTCAGCCCAGGACTCAGATTTCTCTTCTTTGACCATTGTCTTACTGGCAATTTTTCCTCCTGTTCTCAAGGTTATTCTTTCTGCCATTACACTACAGGTAGTCCTCGATCTACGACCACAATTGAGCCCAAAATTTCTATTGCTCAACAAGACATTTGTTAAGCAGATTTTGCCCCATTTTACAACCTTTCTTTCATAGTTGTTCAGTGAACCAGACAAAATATTACTGAATAAGAAAATGTGACAATGAGGGTTCAGAGTTCCAGTTGTGAACAGGTAGTCCTCAACTTACGACCACAATTGAGCCCAAAGGTTTTGTTGCCAAGCGACACAGTTATGTGAATTTGGCCTCATTTTACGATCTTCCTTGCCACCGTTGTTAAGTGGATCACTGCAGTTAGTAAACTGGTTCTTAAGTGAATCTGGCTTCCTCATAGACTTTGCTTGTCAAACGGTCGCAAAAGGGGATCCCATGACCCCAGGACACTGCAACCGACGTAAGTACATGCCAGTTGCCAAGCATCTGAATTTTGATCATGTGACCATTGGGACTACTGCAACAGTTATGTGAAAAATGATTGTCACTTTTTTCAGTGCTGCTGTAACTTTGAACAGTCACTAAATGAATTGTAAGCCGGGGACTACCTGTAGCTGGAGCGAATGAACCAGAACACAAGGTTATAGCTGATTGGCTGAAGAGTGCTGGCTGCCATGCTGTGATTGGCTATTGTGGGTGTGGAGGGGGAGGTTCCCTTTTTTCCCGCCTTTTTCTTCTGGGCACCCTTTTGTGCTCTATGATTTACCTCATGATGTTCCTGCTGTGTTGATTTACCTCATGAGGTTCCTGCTGTGTTGAATTACGGTCACTAAATGAATTTATAGGTCTACCTATAATTCAGAAGGTGAGGGCTTTGCTCTCCATCTCATCTAACCTTTCTCTCTCACACATTAAAGCAGCCATCTCTTTTTTTTTCTTTCCACGCAAAGCAGGAAAAAAAAGGTTTTAGCCGCTTCAAAAGCTGCTGCCAGTTAAATACTTTCCATAAGGCAGAGGTACATTTTTTTCCAGCATCCACCCAAAAACTGAGAACGAAAAGCTTTTGTGACCAGCAGGAAGACGCAGAGCTTCTTGGGAGACCCAAAGCATTTCCGAATCTTTTTCAAAGTGTGTGTCTTTCCCCTGAGGGAATCGCGGGGAGTCCAACTCACGTCTTGGTTTTCCTGGAACAACACCAGATACTCCGAGAGGTGCTGCTTAATAAACTTCTTGATGATTTCTTGCTTGATCCGGGGATCTAAGACGTTGGCGACCAAGCAGGCGTCACGGAGAACGTTGCTGGGACCAGCGGATCTCTGCTGAGGACAAGCCCAGAGAATTAAGCTGGCGTTTTGCTGCCATCTTGAGTTCTAATTCTGTCCTTAGGCATGAAAGTCGTTGGGGTGATTTGGGGCCAATCACCAGGAGATTGGGAGTTCTAGTCCTGCCTTAGGCACAAAAGCCAGCTGGTAGATTTGGGGCCAATCACCAAGAGATAGTCAGTTCTATCCCGCCCGTAGGCAGGAAAACTGGCTGGGCTGACTTTGGGCCAATCACCAGGTGATGGTGAGTTCTAGTTCTGCCTGAGGCAAGAAAGCCATCTGGATCACTTTGGGTCAATCACCAGGAGGTGGTGAGTTCTAGTTCTGCCTTAGGCACAAAAGTTAGCTGGGAGACTGTCAGCCAATCACTAGGATAATGAGTTCTATCCCACCTTACGCAGGAAAGCTGGCTGGGTGACTGGGCCAATCACCAGATGGTGAGTTCTAATCCTGCCTTAGGCACAAAAGCTAGCTGGGTTGACTTTGGGCAAAACACCAGGAGATGGAGAGTTCTAGTTCCGCCTTAGGCGTGAAAGCCAGCTGGGTGACTTCGGGCCAATCACCAGGAGATGGTAAATTCTAGACTCGCCTTAGGCACAAAAGTCAGTTGGGAGACTTTGGGCCAATCACCAGGAGGCGGTGAGTTCTAGTTGCACCTTAAGGACAAAAGCCAGCTGGGCTGACTTTGGGCCTCCTCTCCCAGCCCAGCCCACCTCACAGGAAGGAGTATTACCTAGGTATGCCTTGAGTTACTTAGGAAAATAGGAAAGTGGGATAAAAACCTAATCAATAAAATCTGCTCTGCCTAGTGATGGTGGTGCTCAATAGGCGCCTGAAGGCAGGACAAGAAGCAACGGATGGGAACTAATCAAGGAGAGAAGCAACTTAGAACTAAGGAGAAACTTCCTGACAGTTAGAACAATTAACCAGTGGAACAATCTGCCTCCAGAAGCAGTGAATGCTCCAACACTGGAAGTTTTTAAGAAGAGACTGGACAGCCATTTGTCTGAAATGGTGTAGGGTTTCCTGCCTGAGCAGGGGGTTGGACTAGATGACCTCCAAGGTCCTTTCCAACTTTATTATTACTATTATTATTATTATTATTATTATTATTATTATTATTATTATTATTATTATTAGCTACAAGCCCCCAAGGGCCTTTTCCTTTTGAGACTCTACTGCGGGGTTTCTTAACCTTGGTAACTTTAAAATGGGTGGACTTCAACTCCCAGAATTCCCTAGGCAGCCATGCTGGCTACAGAATTCTGGGAGTTGAGTTGAAGTTTGCAAGTCTTAAAGTTAGTAAGTTTGGAGACTCCTGGTCTAGACCTTGGTCATTAAACCCTGCAGCCCCCTCAGATTTCCTTGCAAGCAGCTTATTGCAACGAGCGATAATTATGCAGACAGAAAAGATCAAGATACTTTAAAAAAAATAAATAAACACCTTTGTGCCTTGGGAAGGAAAGGCCTCTTCAAAATCAGCCAAGATCTGTTGTCCCAGCTCGTTCTGGGCTGCCTTCACCCTGTCAAAGAGAAAACATTCCTGTCATCCTTTGGCTGCAGAAGGAAACATGGGGCTGGCCCTCAGCCAAAAAGATGGTGCTTGACAAGCCAGGAATCAAGGCGTGGATCTGGTGTCCTTTCATCTAAACTAAAGCCATAATTGAAAGCGAAAAAGCCCTGCTTCCAAACATGGAATACAGACAGTCGTCGTCTTACAACCACAATGGAGCCCCTGCCAGAAGTAGGAGTCCTTATCCCATTGCACGTTGAGTTTAAATACTACAGGTAGTCCTCAGCTTACAACCCCAACTGGGGCCGGAACATTCATTAAGAGGTAATACAAAACTGCTCCCGATTGTGCAACCTTTTTTGTGTGGTCACTAAGTGAATCGCTGCAGTCATTAAGCAAGACATCATAGGATGGTGACTTATGACTTTCCCTCCGGCCTCCTCACTGATGTTGCTTGTTGGAAATTGGCTGGTAAAGGATTTAGCAACGGTCCTAAGGGTGAGAAAGATGATCAGGGGACTGGAGGCTAAAACATATAAGGAACGGTTGCTGGAATTGGGTTTGTCTAGTTTAACAAAGAGAAGGATGAGGGGGGACAGGATAGCAGTCTTCCAGTATCTCAGGGGCTGCCCCAAAGAAGAGGGAGTCAAGCTATTCTCCAAAGCATTTCCTGAAGGCTGGACAAGAAGCAACGGATGGAAACTAATCGAGGAGTGAAGCAACCTAGAACTAAGGAGAAATTTCCTGACAGTTAGAACAATTAACCAGTGGAACAACCTGCCTCCAGAAGCGGTGAATGCTCCAACACTGGAAGCTTTTAAGAAGAGACTGGACAGTCATTTGTCTGAAATGGTATAGGGTTTCCTGCCTGAGCACGGCGTTGGGCTAGATAACCTCCAAGGTCCCCTCCAACTTTACAGGACTTACCTGTACGGATAAAAGAAGCTAAATGATTTTTCTCCTGACTGTTAGACTAAGAGGGGCTGTTTTTATAGAGTTGCACTAAAAAAAAAAATTATTGGAGCTGGGACAAATGCTAAATTTAACTCCTCTGAAATTTAAGGTGGTTAATTAAGTACCCTGCCTTCTCCATGCATTTGATAATTGTCTTGATGAAAGCATGTCAGAACAGCCCTGCCGAGGTCTATCTTCACCTATCGCCTTGTTATCCCAAAGATGCTTCTTCACAAGGCAACTGGACTTCCTTGTTTTTCCTTGAAGATGTTTCGCTTCTCCTCCAAGATGCTTCTTCGGCTCTGACTGGATGGCGGGGAATGGGAGGATTTATACTCCTTGCAGACAGCCGGTCATTTGCCTTCTTTTAAAGAGTCATTGAGGCCACTTGGAGGTTTGTCTGTGTCCTCAGGGTCAGAATATAAATATAAATCCTTCCATTCCTCCACCATCCCAGTCAGAGCTGAAGAAGCTTCTTGGATGAGAAGCGAAACAACTTCAAAGAAAAACAAGAGAGTCCAGTTGCCTCCAGAAAAAGCATCTTTGGGACAACCTGGATGCCTGAGGAGAATCTCCATAGACATCTATTGTCTTGTGGTGCACCAGATGCTCTTGGAGGGTCCCATGCTCGAGATAAAAGACCTACTCTCCCCCCCCCCCATTGCTACCCTTTTCAACAGATGTTGCTCCTGATCCAGAGGCAAAAACCCCAAGCCTTCAAAGCCGCAGCCCTTAATAGATCTGTCCTCCATAACTTCATCCAATTCCCCTTCCCGCACCGTAACCATTAGTATACCCCACCATCTCCTATCACCCTTCTGTAGGTTATCAATGCTAAGTTTGGATGCAGCTCTGAAGGTAGCTCAAGCAGAGAACTTTTTGTTGCTGTTGTTAGTTGCGAAGTCGTGTCCGACCCATCGTGACCCCATGGACAACGTTCCTCCAGGCCTTCCTGTCCTCTACCATCTTCTGGAGTCCACTGAAGCTCACGCCTCCTGCTTCAGGGACTCCATCCAGCCACCTCCTTCTCCGTCGTCCCCTCCTTCTATTGCTATTGATCTAACTTTAGATCTAGCAAAAGAGAATTATGTGTAGCTCAGGGTTGAAAGAGGGGGTCCTTGGTGCTCTCTGAGGTTGGTGGTTTTGTTGCAAATGTTTCATGAACTAACTAGGTAACGTCATCAGTGCTAGAAGGGAGTGGGGATTGCTCTCTATTTACATACAAGCATACAGGAAAAGCCACTCCCAATAAAGGAGAATATTTGTAGCTGAGGGTTGAAAGAGGGGGTCCTTGGTGCTCTCTGAGGTTGGTGGTTTTGTTGCAGATGTTTTATGACCCAACTAGGTAACATCATCAGTGCTAGAAGGGAGTGGGGATTGCAGACAGGAGGAGGAGGATGGTGAGGGTGAGGGGGTGGAGGGGGAAGAGGAGGAGGAGGATGGAAAAGAGGGGAAAAGGAGGATTCCTTGGTGCTCTATAAGCTTGGTGGTTTTTCCTGCAGATGTTTCATGACCTGACTAGGTAACATCATCAGTGTTAGAAGGAGTGGAGTTTGCAGGGAGGAGGAGGAGGAGGACGACGACGACGACTGTGGTGTTCTCTGAGCCTGGTGGTTTTTTTTGCAGATATTTCATTACCCAACTAGGTAACATCATCAGTGTTAGAAGGGAGAGGGGTTTGCTCTCTTTTTATATACAAGTAGCTTGTCTCACCAGTGTTGGTGGGAATGTTCATGGTGGTTCCTGTTGTTTACTGTTTGATTGTTTGTCTGAGATAGTAGTTCCTTGACTGACAAGGCAAGCTATGATAAACTAAATAGACAGCCAACCCCACTCCCTTCTAGCACTGATAATGTTCCCTAGTTGGGTAATGAAGCGTCTGCAAGGAAACAACCCAGCTCAGAGAACCCTACAGTCCTCCTCCTCCTTTTCCTCTTCCTTCTCCTCCTCCTGCTCCTTCAGAAATCCCACTCTCTTCTAGCACTGATGATGTTCCCTAGTTGGGTCATGAAACATCAGCAAAAAAACCCCACCAAGCTCAGAGAGCGCCAAGGACCCCACAATCGTTGTCATAGTCATCCTCCTCCTCCCTCCCACCCCTTCTCCTCACCCCATAACACAGTGGTGGCGAACGTATGGCACAGGTGCCAGAGGTGGCACTCAGAGCCCTCTCTGTGGGCACATGTGCCATCACCCCAGTCCTAGGCCTTCAGCTGGGTTTTATAAAACCTTTTCGCTTTAGCTGCCATGTGCCCCAAAAAAAAGGTTCAATCAATCAGTCAATTTCAACTTCTCGCGGGAAAAAAAAGATCTTGCAAAGTTGGAGTTGATTGATTGAACTTTTTAGTCCCACCCAGTCTGCCGTTACCACCGCAGCCACGCCCACCCAATTGGCCACGCCCACCCAATTGGCCACACCCAGCCAATGGGCCACACCCACCCTGCACTCAACGATGCATAAGTGGGTTTTGGGTTGCAGTTTGGGCACTCAGTCTATAAAAGGTTCGCCATCACTGCCATAACATCTCCTTCCTTCCAGGAATGATAAGATGAAATGAGATGAGATGAGATGAGATAAGAAGATGATAAGAGAAGATGATAAGATGATAAGATGAGATAAGATGAGATAAGATGATGATAAGATGAGATAAGATAAGATGATAAGATAATGATAAGATGAGATGAGATAAGATGAGATAAGATGATGATAAGATGAGATAAGATAAGATGATAAGATTAAGATGAGATGAAATGAGATGAGATGATAAGATAAGATAAACTTTACTGTCATTTTTTTACTGGGCACAATGGCACACATCAAAAAAAGAAATTTAGTTGCCCGCTCTCAAAGTGAAACACATACATGACACACACCTAAAACATACTATACACAACATATGTATAGACCCACACCCCTACAAATACGTAACAAATAAATATTAAATACTGTCCATCTTGAAGGATAACATTACCTAGTGGGGCAACGCAACGTCTGCAAGAAAACCACCAAGCTCAGAGAGCACCAAGGACCCCAGAGTCCTCCCCCTCCCCCTCTTCCCCCTCTACCTCCTCCTCCCCACAAACCCCACTCCCTTCTAGCACTGATGATGTCACCTAGTTGGGTCATGAAACGTCTGCAAGAAAACCGCCAAGCTCAGAGAGCACCAAGGATCCCACCTTAAAATTCAGCTCATGCTTCACACCGAGAGTCCACCTTCCTCCCCTGGCTGTTACCTGGGAGACCGTACATACCTTTCGGAAAGCTGGCGGATCTGTGGGATCCCCATATATTTGTTGAAATGTTCCAGCACGTTCACAACCCCTTGTAATAGGTTGGCCAGCTCCCCGTACTGTCTCCTCCTGGTCATAGCCCTGGAATGGCAGAAAAGGAAGGAGAGAGACATGAGTGAGGCTGGTGCCGACGATTTCCCCAATCCAGCTGGCTTCGTTCTTTCACGCGTGGGGTCCCCACAAGAGACAAGATCACTAACAACCTAACCCCCTCCATGAGACTCCAGACTCCTGTGCCATCGGTATGTGACACCAAGAAATCTTTCAAAAGATCACATGAAGATCACGTGAAGGGTTAATACCACTTTACAATGCCTTAGTAAGGCCACACTTGGAATACGGCATCCAGTTTTGGTCACCACGATGTAAAAAGGATGTTGAGACTCTAGAAAGAGTGCAGAGAAGAGCAACAAAGATGATTAGGGGACTGGAGGCTAAAACATACAAGGAACGGTTGCTGGAATTGGGTATGTCTAGTTTAATGAAGAGAAGGACGAGGGGGGACATGATAGACTGCTATCAGTATCTCAGGGGCTGCCCCAAAGAAGAGGGAGTCAAGCTATTCTCCAAAGCCACTGAAGGCAGGAAAAGAAGCAACGGATGGAAACTAATCAAGGAGAGAAGCAACCTAGAACTAAGGAAAAACTTCCTGACAGTGAGGACAATTAACCAGTGGAACAACCTGCCTCCAGAAGCGGTGAATGCTCCAACACTAGAAGTTTTTAAGAAGAGACTGGACAGCCATTTGTCCGAAATGGTGTAGGGTTTCCTGCCTGAGCAGGGGGTTGGACTCAATGACCTCCAAGGTCCCTTCCAACTTTATTATTATTACTATTACTATTATTATTATTATTATTATTATTATTATTATTATTATTATTATTATTATTATTATTATTATTATTATTATTATTATTATTATTATTATTATTATGGATCATTGCACAGTCAGCCAGATGTTCAGACTGGATTTGGCATTTTGTCTACCTATCGAGTCCTTCCCAAGGACCTGGGATAGGCAGATGTGGATGTTTGATGGTATTACAGATCTCGTCGCAGGATGGAAGCAGTTCCTAGTAAGGCCGCCTTTTGCAATTGACTAATGGCGAATTTGTCAATGCCGATGGTGTTCAAGTAGTGTATTATTATTATTATTGTTGTTGTTGTTGTTGTTATTATTATTATTATTATTATTATTACAATTACTAACTTAAATATGATATAGCAAATGTTAAGGGAAACAAAGAAGAAATATATTATTATTACAATTACTAACTTAAATATGATATAGCAAATGTTAAGGGAAACAAAGAAGAAATATTTGATGATGTAACCTGAGATATGTACTAAAGATTTTGTTATTGAATTTTTGACTAACCCAATCACCACATATATATAAAAACTGGGACTTTCTTTGCTGGGACAAATGGACCATTGTTTTGCCTATGGCAAACAAAGCAAAGAGGTTCTGGGAAAAAAAAATACATACTTGGCTAGAAAAGATGCTGGGAAAACATGTAGATTTTAAACCTGAACTTTTTTTTATTAGGTATTATGCCAGAAAGGGTTGATAAACAAAGTATATATTTGATTTTACATGTGATAAGAGAGGCAAGAATCATATTTGCACACTAGCTGTACCAGGCCACGCGTTGCTATGGCTCAGTCTGGTTAAATGGAAAAGAAAGGAGAAAGCGCACGTTTGTAATATGTTTAATTTCACAATGCTAGTGTGTGTTGCTTTTACGTCCAACAGATAGCGCTGTTTTTTTAAAAAAGCATGTTTTTACCTGTCACAGGTGTGACATCTATAATATAATAGTAGGTATATAAAAACACACGCGTATTCGAATGCAACATTGTGTCAAAATTTCAAAGCAATCGGTGAAGAACTTTCGGAGATTTAAGATTTTGAACAAACGAACACTTACATTTTTTATTTATATAGATATCGGAAAAAGGAAGAAATACCGTCAGAGGAAGAAATAATTTAGAAAATATTAGACTGTGCGGAAATGGACAGACTTACTCTGAGGTTGAAAAAAAAAGAAGAAACAGAATACTATCAGACTTGGGAGCTTGTTTTATCAATGGTTGGAGAAACAATTGGTTAGAACAATTAACCAGTGGAACAACCTGCCTCCAGAAGCGGTGAATGCTCCAACACTGGAAGTTTTTAAGAAGAGACTGGACAGCCATTTGTCTGAAATGGTATAGGGTTTCCTGCCTGAGCAGGGGGTTGGACTAGATGACCTCCAAGGTCCCTTCCAACTTTATTATTATTATTATTACTATTATTATTATTATTATTATTATTATTATTATTATTATTATTATTATTATTATTATTATTATTATTATTATTATTATTATTATAATAAAGGATTAGGAATTACATTTGCGTTAGCGAATGATAAACTCAGACAACACGTTGTTGAATAAGTACTATTGAATTGTATGGAAAAAAATTAATAAAACGTTTACCCCAAAAAAAAAGAATTTTAAATTTTAAAACTGGGACTTCCTTTGCTTGGGACAATGGACAGACTATGAGAAAAGACTTAGGGACAATTGTTTTGCCTACGGTAACTGCAGCAAGACTGTTAAATAGGCAGTCCTCGACTTACGACGAATCACTTAGCCACCATTCAAAGTTACGACGGATCCCAGGCAACTTACTCGAGTGAATCCACTCCCCCGGCTAACATGTGGAGGTGGTTCAGGGTGGTGATGGAGGTGGTCAAGTGGCGTTTAGCGTGGTCCAGCTGCTTGATATCCCGGGTGATTTCTTTAACCTGGTTAGATGGAAGCATGCACAGGTATTATTTAGCGAAGGATTCAACAGAAAAGCACAGCCTCCATTCTAAAAGGTGGGCTTTGATGAAATGAAAGAAATGCAATCCACAAAATAAGAGAAGGGGACTTCGGAGATCCTCTATTCCCACCCCTCCCCAAGTTATATGTTGGGCTGGAAGTAGAAAATCAGAGTTCTAATTCTTGTTTGCCGAGAGGTTTTGGTGTTCAACAAATTCTAGCGCCATCAAACTCACCCTGGGCTTCAGCGTAATAAATCATATAAACATGAAACGCTGCAAACAGCCTGTTATTCCTTTATTCCTCCCTTCCTCCCCTCCGTTATCTCTTTTTTTCTCTTCTTTTCCCTGGACCTTACCTTCTTTCCTTCCCTTTCCTCTCCTCTCCTTTCCTTTTCCCAATTCTCTCTCCCTTCATTTTTTTCCTATCCCTCTCTCCCTCTTCTTTCTTTCTTTCTTTCTTTCTTTCTTTCTTTCTTTCTTTCTTTCTTTCTTCTTTCTTCCTTTCCCTCCCTCCCTCCCTCCCTCCCTCCCTGTCTTTCAATTTTCTCTTCTCTTATTCCTTCATCCCTTTTTCCTTCCTTCCTTTCTTTCTTCCCTCTCCCTCCATTCTCCTATCCCTTCCTTCTTATTCCTCCCTTCTTTTCATGATTCTCCCTTCCTTCTTTCCCTCATCAACTTCCTTCTCCTCCTTTCCCAATTCTCTCTCCCTTCATTCCTTCTCCCCTTCTTTCCTTCCCTAATTCTGTGCTCCTTCATTCTCCTATCTCCTCTCTCACTCTTTTCTCCTTCCTTCCTTCCCCTCTCTCTCCCAATTTTCTCTTCCTTCCTTTTCCTATCCCTTCCTTTTTCCCTTCTTCCCTCTCTCTCTCCATTCTATCCCTTCCTTCCTTCTCCTATCTCTCCCCTTTCCTTCCCTCTTTTCACCATTCTTCCGTTCTCGTGTCCTTCCTTCCTTCCTTCCTTCCTTCCTTCCTTCCTTCTTGTGGTAGGATTCAGGCAGTTCGCATCACTTCGGCTGAACCGGTAGCTAATTTTTTGTTGCCCAGGCCCAGAATGGACTTCCAGAAGTGGCATCCACACAGAGAACCGATTGTTGACATATTTGAATCCCACTCCTTCCTTCCTTCCTTCCTTCCTTCCTTCCTTCCTTCCTTCCTTCCTTCCTTCCTTCCTTCCTTCCTTCCTTCCTTCCTTCCTTCCTCAGATTCCTAAGCAGCAAACAACATTCATACAGCAGCTAAGAGTTATCAATCCCACTCTGTAAGTATTAAAGATAAAGAGTAAGGCACTCGGCACTCACCATCTGCTCCGATTTTTCTGCTTTATCCTTAATGTCTTTAATCTTACCAAAAAGCTGCTGGATGGCTTTCTGGGCCTCTTCGAGAGCCTGCAGAAAAGACAGGAGGTGGGGAGAAGAAACATATTGAACAGTGAGAACCCCCTCCATTGAATCCACACAACCGTCTTTTCCTCTGGGTGGGTGCCTAGAATTCAAGATGGCCAGGATGGGCCAGGCAAGGAATTTTCTGAGTCCGGGGAAGGGAATGGGGCTTTTATTTATTTTATTATTTCAATTTATATCCCGCCCTTCTCCCGAAGGACTCAGGGCGGCTCACAACATTATTAAAACAAAGAAAGACCCACACACCCCACCGAATAAAACCAAATTAAAACCAAAATTTTTGTGTTGTGATAATTAAAATTTCTAAAAAACCCAGTTTAAAAATCCTCCCTAGGCCAGGCCCGCTTGT
>NW_015389608.1:30947-34927 GCF_001527695.2 Protobothrops mucrosquamatus
AGAGGACCGACCCCTGCGGCACCCCACAAGTTAGGGGCCTAGGAGTCGACCTCTGTCCCCCTGCCAATACAGACTGCGTACGGTTGGTGAGGAAGGAGGAGAACCACCGCATAACGGTGCCTCCCACTCCTAGCCCACCGAGACGCCGCAGCATGATATCGTGGTCTACGGTATCAAAAGCCGCTGAGAGGTCCAAAAGCTTTGCATCGCTGCGTTCTTCCTTCATCACAAGGGCGGGGGACCTGGGCCCTTTGATGACTTGTGGACTTCAACTCCCAGCATTCCTGAGCCTGCCCTGGAATTCTGGGAGTGGTAGTCCCCAAGTCATAAAAGACAGCCAGCAGGCTTTGGATGGACTTCCTCTCCCAGAATTCCCCAGCCAGCATGCTTTAAGGGGGGGGTGGAGGTCAACTCCCAGAATTCCCCAGCCAGCATGCTTTAAGGGGGGGTGGAGTTCAACTCCCAGAATTCCCCAGCCAGCATGCTTTAAGAGGGGTGGACCAGTGGCGTAGCGTGGGTTGTCAGCACCCGGGGCAAGGCAAGTAATTTGCGCCCCCCCCTCCACAGTGGGCGGCGACCCGGCGGCTTGGATCGGATTCGCACAGCCAGCACTGCAGAGAGAGTGAGTGAGCCAGGCAGGGGCAGAGAGCTGCGAGTGCGAGCGCCCCCCCCAGATGTTGCGCCCGGTGCGGCCGGCCCCCCCTGCACCCCCCACGCTACGCCTCTGGGGTGGACTTCAAGTCCCAGAATGATCAGGGGACTGGAGGCTAAAACATATAAGGAACAGCTGCTGGAATTGGGTATGTCCAGTTTAATGAAGAGAAGGACGAGGGGGGACATGATAGCAGTCTTCCAGTATCTCAGGGGCTGCCCCAAAGAAGAGGGAGTCAAGCTATTCTCCAAAGCGCCTGAAGGCAGGACAAGAAGCAACGGATGGAAACTAAATAAGGAGAGAAGCGACCTAGAACTAAGGAGAAATTTCCTGACAGTTAGAACAATTAATCAGTGGAACTCCTTGCCTTCAGAAGCTGTGAATGCTCCAAAACTGGAAGTTTTTAAGAAGAAACTGGACAGCCATTTGTCTGAAATGGTATAGGGTTTCCTGCCTGAGCAGGGGGTTGGACTAGATGACCTCCAAGGTCCCTTCCAACTTTTATTATTATTATTATTATTAATTCTTCAGCCAGCACGCTTTAAGATGGGTGGACTTCAACTCCCAGAATTCCCCAGCCAGCACCGCTTTAAGGAATGTGGAAGTCCACACAGCTTAAAACAGGAGATTTCTGGGAGTTGAAGTCCACCCTTCTTAAGACATCCCAGGTTGACAAACACTGGATTACGCTATTCAAACAACCCACTGAGAAACAAAGAGCCCGCATATTTCAAGCCACTGCTTCTCATTCCTTGCCCAATTTCCCCAAGGCTCGGTCAAAATAAATCCGGGTGTCCCCCTTCCCCCCCTGATCAATTTCCCAGAATTCCTCCACTCCATCACAGCTGCAGGGCATCGTGGGAGACCAAGAGCCCAGGGCTTTGAACCAGCTGCCAGCATGCCGGCACAACACACTGCGGGATTCAGCTGCAGCCCTCGGGATCATGTTTCACTGGAATGGAAGCGAAATGCTAATCTGTGTGTTTGTGTGTCTATGTGTGTGTTTGGGGAGAGGGGGGACACCATCAGGTGGCCCAGCCAACCACAGCCAAAAGGGGATCTGTTTCCCAGCCCCTGCCAAGGCGTCAGACCCAGCCGCCGTCTGGAACGGCGGGGGGGGGGGGAAGTCGGCAGGACGCCCCATTCTGGAATGCCGTTCCGCTAATATTTCCTCCCTGGGAACGACCACCAGACACGCAGGTTGGGGGGGAATTCTCCTTCTCCCCCCCCCACTGCATTGTCTGCAAATTTTCTGCAAGCTGAAACAAGAGTCTGCCCCCCCCGCTGCCCCCAAAGAAGAGAATAGAGAATGGAAAAAAAGAGGTGAAAAAAGAAAAAAAACACATTGAAAGTAGCAAGGAGGAGAAACTATTTGGAATTAAGAGATCGTTCTGCATTTGCAACGATTCATTTAGCGACCGACGTTACAACAGCATTGAAAAAAAGAAAGTGAATGTGAAGTTTCCACGGCAGCGGGAAAAAAAAGGGGCTTATGACCGTTTTTCACCTTTACGACCGTTGCAGCGTCCCCAGGGTCAGGTGATCAAAATTGGAACGCTTGGCCACTGGCTCGTACTTATGACAGTTGCAACGTCTCGGGGTATGTGTGTGTGTGTGTGTGATGTGATCTCCTTTTGCGACCTTCAGACCAGGAAAGTCAGTTTGGAAGCCAGATTGACTTAACAACCGGATTACTAGCTATTCTCCAAAGCAGGGCTTTTCAACCTTTTCACCCATTGTACCACTTTTAGGATATGGCAACATGCGAGTACCACCAGTCGCCTAGCAAGGTGTCAAAAACTTGGAAAAATGGAAAAAAGTGATAAAGTACAGATAGTCCTCGACTTACAACAGTTCGCTTAATGACCGTTCGAAGTTACAATGGCACTGAAAAAAGTGCCCCCCAAGCCACAGCCGAGCAAGACACCTGCCTGCCCACCCGGCCGCGCTCTTCCTCCTGTCCGAGGTTTTCATTGTTGTGAGCATTTCTGTTGGGGATTGGCAGCGGGGGTGGGGTGGGGGGGTGTTTGGTTTTTATTCTCCCCCCCCCCCGCGTCTGCTGGGTGGTTGCAGCAGGTTTTGGTCACTTCACATGACCCTGGGACACTGTGACCGTCATAAATACGAATCGGTTGCCAAGCATCTGAATGTAAATCACAAGACCCTGGAGATGCTGCAACAGTCCAGCTGATCGGCGCTTCTTCTGGGCTCAGCAGACGCACCAGGATCAATGCTGCTTTCCAGCTGATTGGTGCTTCTTCTGGGCTCAGCAGAAGCACCAGGATCAGCACTGAGCTCCAGCTGGATCCTGGCACTGATCCTGGCGCTTCCACTGAGCCCTGACAGCCCCAAAGAAGCGCTGATCAGCTGGAAAGCGGCACTGATCCTGGCGCTTCCGCTGAGCCCTGACAGCCCTGCAGCTCCAGCCGTCTCTCGCTCAGGCTTGTGCGGTGCTGCCACCGGTTCAGCTCATTCCCCTCCCCCGCTACCACTTTTCTAGGATGGTCGCATACCACCTGCCAGGTGCCAATGTATTACAGGTGGTACCCGTACCACTGGTTGAAAAGCCCTGCTCCAAAGCACCTGAAGGCAGGAGAAGAAGCAACGGATGGAAACTAATCAAGGAGAGAAGCAACCTAGAACTAAGGAGGAATTTCCTGACAGTGAGAACAATTAACCAGTGGAACAACCTGCCTCCAGAAGCAGTGAATGCTCCAACACTGGAAGTTGTTTGTTTGTTTGTTTGTTTGTTTGTTATTATTATTATTATTATTATTATTATTATTATTATTATTATTATTATTACTATTACTATTATTATTATTACTATTATATAAGAATGTACCTCACGGCCATCTTGCCCCACGTTGGTCTGGGCCCTCACCACCATCCGAATATTATCGTCCAATCGTCTGCAAAGGGGAAAAATAGATAAAAAGTCTAAAAGTAATTCTCCGCATCTTTTTGGAAAAAAAGGTTGCCAAGATATTCTTAAATCCAACAGACCAAGAGACGGAGACATTTCAAGCTTTAAAATAAATTCTGTTCCTTTTCCTTAGCAAACCACTTTTAAGACTGGAAGTTTGTTTCCATGAGCCTAAGCCAATCAGAAAAGGAAAACTGGAATATAGGCAGTCCTCAACTTACAACAGTTTGCTGAGTGACTGTTCCAAGTTACAAGGGCACTGGAAAAAAGTGACTTATGACTGTTTTTCACACTTATGACCGTCGCAGCCTCCCCAGGATCACATGATCAAAATTCAAATGCTTGGCAACTGACTCGTATTTATGACGGTTGCAAGGCCCCGGCACTCATGTGATCCCCTTT